>NC_056741.1:1288520765-1288662641 GCF_019279795.1 Protopterus annectens | reverse complement strand
GAAGAGGGTGAGCCTTCCTCCTAGTTTTAGATGAGTGAAAGAAGGACAAAGGGGGAAGGAGAGTCATTGTGAGTGTTTACCATAGAAGCTTGGGATAGAACGCCCTGCCTTAGAGGAGGAATTCGTCCATTCTTTGCAGGGCCTGGATGTCCTGTCCCTGCGAGGATTACTTTGGCCCCGTCTGCTCGGTGCAGGGAAGGCCCAGTGCTTAGAGGGAAAGTTCCTGCTGAATCTGGGTGGTTGAATTTGAAAGAAATCTTTGACTGTCTGCACAGATTTTGCTTTGTCTTCCATCTTTTTAAGCACCTCTTCTACTTTTTCCCCAAACTGGCTTTCCTTATTTACGGGTGCATCAATAAGCTTAGACTTAACATGATCAGGGGAGGTTGTTCCTTCAGCCATGCATGTCTTCTAATAACAGATCCTGTCGCTGCTGCCCTGCTAACGTCTTCCAGGGCGTCATATCCACATTGTAATGAGTGCTTGGCCACTTGACAAGCAGAGTGTAGTAATTCTGCCAGCTCTTTTGAGTTGTCACTGTCAGGAGAGGTAGCAAACTAGTGTTTTAATACTTCCAAAGTGTGTTGTTGACATTTCAACATACGGAACTGACAACTGACTGCTCTGACAGCTAAAGTAGCAGAGGTGTATACTTTCTTACCCCATCTATCCAGAATTCTGGAGTCTTTGTCAGAAGGAAGAGGATTCTTGGCAGAACTAGTCTTAGCTCCTTTGGGTCCCTGTGTAATGACCTCAGGGTCTGCAGCAGGGTTCCTGTAAATGTATTTGTGAGAATCCGGCACTCTGTAGTACCTGTCAGGTTTAGCTGGAGCAGGAGGAAGGGCACCAGGGGCCAAACTGGATTCAAGCAAAACATCATCCACCACTTCTAGAATAGGTGGGACAGCCACGGGTCTGTGCTGGGGCAGGTCCAGAAACTCTCTAGATCATTTCTTTGACTGTGGATAGTCCTAAGATTCCCACTGAAAATGTTCCCTGAGGGAGTGAAGGGTTTCTACAAAGGAGAGGTCCTCTGCATGGGAGGCAGATGGGATGGAATCCCCTGCATCTGAATCCTCAAACAGTTAAGGGCTGTTGTTCCTCTTCAAAGGCAGAATAACCAGATTCCTCAGACTCTTGGTCTGTCATAATTTCTGGAGAAGGCACCTTTTTCCTTTTTGGAGTGGGGGGCTTCAGTAACTTGAATAAGGGAGATGAGATCCTCCACCATTTTAAGCATTTGAGCTTTGGGTGGGGAAGTAGTAGCAAGATGGTGGCTAGAAGAAGATTTCCTAGGATTGTAGTAGCTTCGAGGCCTGAGAGAATTCATCGGTCTCTGAGCAGCGGTAATCGGAAGAGAAGACGTCATTTTTTGTCTAGAATCGGTAATGCGAATGGCCTCCTCGGAAGCCGGTGCCTGCGTTGCTGCTCCGGACCCAACAGAGGCAGAGGCAGAGACAGCCAAAGGAGTGAAAGACTAAGTGGATTTCTGTGGCATACTGGACTCCAAAAGGGCATCAGCAGACACCTGCACAGAAAGCAAGTCAGGCATCAGGGGCTGCAGAAGCGCCTCACTGAAATCCGATGACCTGACGACTTGCTTAGCGGTAGCGTCATCGGAAGGCTTAGCCTTGAGATACCTGTCTCTGTCTTTACGTTTTTTCGGAATGTTGGCAGATTGTTAGCTTACGGACGCCATACTGGAATTCGAAGACTGAATACGAAAAGTACAGTTGTGTACACTTACCATAAATGTAGATGTTCGAGTGTATTCACTGTTGCAGTCATTACATTTGGATTATCTGCTTGCAGGTAGCCCTCAGTCGGCCTGATTAACAAAGTCTTGGGAACTGCATCGGTTGCTGTCCCTTCTTCCATGACGTCAAGTCGTCAGGGGGTATAAAACATGCAGCCGACTCCATTACATCAGTTTTCCTTGCCCCAGATGTCAGGTGCCCCCTAATGGGAAGCAATTAAATATAAAAGTACAAAGATATACCTCCAACAAAAAAGCAAACACACCAAAAAACGCTTATAAGCATAGTAAAGGAAAGTAGAAGTATAGACAAAACAAGTTAGGGGGCTGGCGGGAGGGTAACCAGGACTGCAACAGTGAATACACTTGAACATCTACATTTATGGTAAGTGTACACAACTGTACTATGTTCTTCGTGTTTCACCGTTGCAGTCAAATTTGGGTAGATTCCCAAAGCAATGGTTGGGAGGAGGAATTCAGATAGCATTAGAGCCAGCTATAAGGCCCTGCAAGACTGCAGTGGCAAAGCCAGCTCTGGATTTAGAGAAAATTGGCAAATGATAATGCTTGGCGAAAGTATGTACAGAACTCCAGCTAGCAGCTTCTAGGATATCCCTGGTAGGGACGACTCTGTGAAAGGCTGTATAGGTAGATGCAGCCCTGGTGGAGTGAGGTCTGATCCCCTAGGGGATAGGTTTGGTTTTCCATGGTGCTTACAGCAGAAATGAATGCAATGGCTTATCAATTTAGAAATGGTTTGCTTTGAAATAGCCTTCCCCTTTGCTACTGCAGCAAATTTCACTAGCATTTGTTCAGATTTCCTTTGAGGTTTCGTCCTGTCCAAGTAGAATCGAAGTTGTCCGTGCACATCTAAGGAATGCAGTATCCATTACCCTTTATTCTGTGGATTGAGAAAGAAGGATGGCAAATGAATGGACTGATTAAGAGCCACAATGGACACCACCTTGGGCATGAAGGATGAACTGGTTCTGGGGGACACCCTGTCCACATGAAAGATGATGAAAGGCTCCACTGCCATAAGAGCCTGTAATTCAGATACCCTTCTAGGTAAAGTGATTGCTAAAAGGAAAGCTGTTTTCCAAGAAAATAATTTTAAGTCAGCAGTTGCAGCTGGCTCGAAAGGAGGTAGACTGAGTTTCTCCAAGACAAAGTTAAGGTTCCAGGCTGGGGATGGAGCTCTCCTGGGTGTTCTCAAATTTTTGGCCCCTCTGAGGAACTGCTTGAGCAATGGATGAGAGCAGTGGGGAGGTTCTGTGTTATAATGAGCTGAAATGGCTGAGGAGTGGATTTAAATGGAGGAAGAAGACAGGCCCTTGTGAAGCATCTCAGTTAAGTATTGTAAAATCTGAGGTAAATTGGGTGGTGCTGTGCTAATCCCCTGAGACTGGTTCCAGGCACAGAATCTTTTCCATTTTTCAGTGTAAGATTTTCCAGTACTAAGCCTCCTTGCCTCTAAAATGATATCCATCACAGGTTTACTGAGGGATGGTAAAGGGGAAATTAATTAGCCAGGCTGAAAGGTTCAGTGTTAGAAGCCGACGGTGCAGAATTTGGTTCTCCTGCTGAGGCAGCAGGGAAGGAGTCTGAGGCAAGTGCCACGGAGATAACCATGACACACTGCGCAGGAGGGGGTACCAGTGTTGGTGCGGCCAGTACAGAGCAATCAAAATCATCCTTGGTTTGTCCTGTTTGATTTTTAGTAGTAGTCTGGAGAGCAGAGGCAGAGGGGGGAAGGCGTAGACTGACAGGTTTTTCCAGCTGAAGCACAGAGCATCCACTTCCTAGGCTTGTTTCTGGGGAGTCCTTGTACAAAATATGTCCAATTGGTAGTTCTGGGGAGAGGCAAACAAGTCTATCAGGGCTCCCCCATTTGCTTGTCAACATGTTGAAAATCCTTTGTTCCAGTTTCCACTCGTGTGGGTCCATGAGGTTTCTGCTTAGTCCGTCTGCCAGTGCATTTAATTTTCCTGGCAGGAATTGAGCTTGTAGGTGCACTTGGTAGCTCAAGGCTGTGTTCCACAATGCCTTGGCTAGTCTGCAGAAGGGGTAGGAATGTGTACCCCCCTGCTTGTTTATGTACCACATAACCGTGGTGTTGTCAGTCGTTACCCTTAGTTGTCCTGGAAGAATGTAGTCCTTGAAGGCTGTCAGAGCATTCTGTACAGCTAACATTTCTTTTTGATTGATATACAGGTGCATTTGACTTGGGTCCCATTTGCCCTGAATGCACTTCCCTGCCAGGTGAGCTCCCCATGCATAGTCTGAAGCATCTGTTGTTAGGGTTTGGGTGGCAGGGGGTTGTGTGAATGGTAGTCCCTTGTTTTGGTGGCTGGCCTCTGCCCACCAAAGGAACTCTAGGCGTAGGCAAGGTATGATAGGAATCATTGTTTTTAAGCTGCGAGAATGTTGACTCCATAGGCTCTTTAGATACCACTGTAGCTTCCTCATATGCAGTCTTGCATATGGAATTAGAAGAATGCAGGAGGCCATGAACCCCAAGGCTTGCAGTATTCGTCTTGCAGATAGCAGGGTTTTTGTGGCCACTTGCTTGAAACAGGTTATCAAATGAATTTGCTTTTCTGACGTGAGGTAAGCCATCTGGGAAGTTGTATTCAAGCTTGCTCCCAGGAATGTAATTTGTTGGCAGGGTACCTGTTGTGATTTCTTTTTGTTTATGGTGTACCCCAGACAAGTCAGAATCCTTTTTACAAATGCCAGATGATTCAAAAGTATGCCCTGGCTTTCTGCCTGAATTAGACAATCGTCCAAGTATGGGTATATTTGAAAACTTCTTTGCCTGCAAAATGCAATAACTGGAGCCAGGCACTTTGTGAATACCCTGGGCGCAGTAGACAAGCCAAAGGGCAGTGCAGAGAACTGATAATGCGTGTAGCCTGCTCTGAAGCGTAGGTATCTTCTGCAAGATTCCCTGATTGGGATGTGCAGGTATGCTTCTTTTAAATCTAGTGTTGTCATTCAGGCACCTTTGCCTAGCATAGAAAGTAATTCAGCATCTTGAATTTTGGAATCTCCAGAAAGGTGTTTAGAGTAGACAAGTCCAGGATTAGACGCCATGATTTGTCTTTTCTGGGTACCAGGAAAAGTCTGGAGTAGAAACCTTGTCCCTTTTCCTCTTCTAGTACCAGATGAATAGCCCCCATGCTTAAGAGGGACAGTACTTGTTTTTGGGCCTCTGCCCACTGATTTGGGGGCAGGTGCGGCCACCCACTTAGCATTGGCAATGTGTGGAAATGAAATCTATATCCCTGGGACACTATTTAAATCCCATTTGTCCTGGGTTACGAGTTCCCAGTTCTTTGCATGAAGAGCAATCTTTCCCCCCAAAGGGGCAGTCAGTTGTTAAGTGCTTGGAAATTTTAAAAGGAAGTCAGTGAGAAAGTTTACCATAGGGAGGAGTCTTATTATTCCCAGATTTGGAAGTGGATGCCGCCCACTGCTTAGTTATGTGTGTCCCCTGAGACTGAAACCTGTTTTTTTTTTGCTGTGTCTGGGTTTGGCTTGAGAAGACCTTGTAGAGGCTGGAAAGGACCAATTCTTAGAGGGCCAGTGCCTACTAAATCTAGGAGGCTGAACTTGTAAAAAATCTTTAAAAGTTTGCATATATTTAGCTTTACCTTCCATCTTTTTAAGAACTTCCTCAGCCTTGTTGCCAAACAGGCAGTCCTGATTTAAAGGAGCATCCAACAATTTAGCTTTAACATGATCAGGCAAAGATTGCTCCTTAAGCCAAGTATGCCTTCTGAGCACTGACCCAGTAACAACAGCCCTGCAAGAGGCCTCTAATGAATCAAAACCACATTGCAAAGTATGTTTTCCAACTTGCTCAGCAGAATGCATTAAATCCTGTAATTCTTTATTTTCCACACAGTCAGGAATCAACATCATTTTCTGTTTAAGCAGTCCAATAACATGTTGCTGATACTTAAACATATGAAACTGACAGTTTAAAGCCCTAATGGCCATGGTTGCAGAAGTGTAAACCTTCTTACCCCATCTATCTAGCGCCCTGGAGTCTCTATCAGAAGGGGTAGGATTTTTAGCAGTCGAAGCCTTAATGCCCTTGGGCCCCTGTGAAATAGTGTCTGGATCTGCAATAGGATTTTTAAAAAGGAACTTGTGGGAGTCAGGGACCCTGTAGTATCTGTCAGGGTTTTCTGGTAGCAGGAGGCAGGGAATAAGGGGCCAAACTAGATTCCGAAAAAAGCATCAACAACAATGCCTAGTACAGGAGGAATAGCTAAAGGCCTACGCTGAGGAAGGAGAAGGAAATCCCTAAGCCTCTTTTTTTGAATCAGAAAAATACTGGCCTTCACAGTGGAAATGCTCCCTTAGAGTATGTAAGGTTTCCCCAAAAGAAAAATCCTCAGGAGGGGAAGCAGAGGGAATGGAGTCCTCTACATCAGAATCTTCATAAGTAGATAAGGGTAAATCCAGATCATCAGAAGAATCAGAAAAAACAGAATCCTGATCAGAAAATTCATAATCAACTTCAGTCCTAGGCCTCTTAGAAGGGGGGTTGGCTACCCCTGATTAGAGTTATTAGATCTTCAGCCATTCTTATCATTAGTTTTTTAGGCATAGAGGCCTGAGCATGTGGCCTGGGCGTCAGTTTTTTAGGCATGGATCGAGATTTAGGCCTAAGTAAAGAATAAGGCATCGGTTTAATATGCAAGTCCACAGGCCTGAATACACCCTCAGAAGCTGGTGCCTGTATAGCGGCTCCGGACCCATCCAAGGTAGAGACATCCGCGGGTTCCATAGTTGAAGTATCTTGCGACACACCGGACTCCGAATGGGTCTCAGTAGAGGCTTGCGAATCAGAAGTAGCAGGTATCAGGGGTTGCGAAAGCGCCTCACTGAGTACCGGCGAACTGGCGACTGGCTTAGGAGAAGCGTCGTCGGCAGTTTTGGACCTCGGCGGCCTGTCTCTGTCTTTATCTTTGCGTTTTTTCAGAATCCCGGTAGTCGGATGACTAACCGACAAAACTTCTGGATAATTAAACAGAGAACTGAAATATTTAGAGGCAAAAATATACAGACGACGGATAGTGCGCTGATTAAATAAAGCACAAAACCGAGAGCAAGGTACGTCGTGGTCAGGGCCTACGCAAGGAATACAATACGAATGAAAATCTTTAGGAGGTATTTGTTTTCCACAAGTAATGCATTTACTAACTTTTACTGACATCGGTAAGGAGCAAGAAAAAGTTTCTCCAATGGCATACTTAGCTTTAGTTGAAGACTTCGGTTCTGAAACTCGAAAACAAAAATTTCAGGAGTCGGCCGACCGGCACTTGCAAACTGTTTCTGATTTGGGCACCTCATGGCAAGAAAGACTGATGTAATGGCATCGGCTGCATGTTTTATACCCCTGATGACCTGACATCATGGAAGAAGGGACAGCAACCGAAGCAGGACCCAAGACTTTGTTAATCAGGCCGACTGAGGGCTACCTACAAGCAGATAAAGTACAGTTGTGTACACTTACCATAAATGTAGTTGTTCGAGTGTATTCACTGTTGCAGTCATTACATTTGGGTAATCTGCTGGCAGGCTGCCCTCAGTCAGCCTGAATAACAAAGTCTTGGGTCCTGCATTGGTTGCTGTCTCCTCTTCCATGACATCAGGTCGGCAGGGCTATAAAACATGCAGCCAATGCCATTTTAATCAGTTTTTCTAGCCCCAGACTTCAGGTGCCCCCCAAATGGGGAGCAAATATATACATATATATATATATATACACACACACACATATATAGATATATATATATATGCACACACAAAACCCCGAAGGAAGCTGTCTACAGGTATTGATCGAGTAATCCAATAAACAAGCGTAATAACTGTGAAAAACGTAATGTAAGCACTTTTATTTTACAAGAACTTTCGGAAGGCTTAATATCCGACCTTCTTCAGACAAAACAGTTAATGGCAAAGAAAAGTTAGTTTAAATACTTTTACCCCACCCTGTTAATAGACTCTTAATTAAGAGCTCGCCTTCATTTAAAAACTCCTTGTACTTCTAAATGTACATCCCAACACTCAAGATGTTCATTGAAAAACAAATAAAAACATTTTTTAAAAACCATTCGTTAAAAAGTTCATATGTTCTAACTGTAAATCATATAAACAGTTATTTGTTTAATAATACACTATTAAAAACCACATTTAAACTAATAAAAGATCATTCCTATTATGTTTGATTCCAGTTATATGCACAAATGTGCTTGTCTTAGAGTGATGTAAAACATAAGTCCTTGTGCATGATGCAAGGTTGCCCTTTACACAAACCTGATGCATGGCGTGGCGATAGTTAATGCATTCTTTAAATTCGCCTTTGATACTGCATAAAGATGTTAAGATATGCTTTGTCTTTCCTTCGGTATAGAAGGCCAGACATTGTTGCAGGCACGTAAACCACTGCTTTGGACCCACAGTTAAACGGCAGTGGTTTACGTAGCCCTATGCAACCAATGTCTGGCCTTCTATATAGGAAAGACCGAAAGGGCACTTAAGAAACGCATATATGAACATCTTTATGCAGTATCAAAGGCAGATTTAAAGAATGCATTAGCTCGCCACGTCATGGAATATCCTAGCCATGCGTTTCGTTTTGCCGTGGTAAAACAAGTTGTAACGGACCCAAATAGTGGCCCTTGGCAGGTCAACTTAGAAAAAGAAGAGTTGTTTTGGCAGATTAGAACAGGAGCATACATATATCCTGGACTAAACGATGCCATTTCTTTGTCTTGTATTCTTAAAAATCTGGCCTTGAGGAGATAACAAGTATCCCTATTATAGTTTTGAACCCACTAGCATCTCTTGACCAGTACCCACACACCTTAGGGCTTTTACACCATGAGTGTTGAATAGGGTCAGGCCTACACATAGACAATTGGATCTCACCCAGTATAGTATAGGTTTATAAAATCCCGCCAGTACTTGGGCTTCTGGTCTTTTCTCTCTCTTTTTTAGATGGATAGAGGACATTTATTCTTTTTTTGGGGGTAGGCTTTTATATTATAACATGGTATCGTATTAGACACTTGGGAGGTTCTAGTGAGGGACGATTGCTTCATATCTGCCTTACATCAGGTTTGTGTAAAGGGCAACCTTGCATCATGCACAAGGACTTATGTTTTACATCACTCTAAGACAAGCACATTTGTGCATATAACTGGAATCAAACATAATAGGAATGATCTTTTATTAGTTTAAATGTGGTTTTTAATAGTGTATTATTAAACAAATAACTGTTTATATGATTTACAGTTAGAACATATGAACTTTTTAACGAATGGTTTTTAAAAAATGTTTTTATTTGTTTTTCAATGAACATCTTGAGTGTTGGGATGTACATTTAGAAGTACAAGGAGTTTTTAAATGAAGGCGGGCTCTTAATTAAGAGTCTATTAACAGGGTGGGGTAAAAGTATTTAAACTAACTTTTCTTTGCCATTAACTGTTTTGTCTGAAGAAGGTCGGATATTAAGCCTTCCGAAAGTTCTTGTAAAATAAAAGTGCTTACATTACGTTTTTCACAGTTATTACGCTTGTTTATTGGATTACTCGATCAATACCTGTAGACAGCTTCCTTCGGGGTTTTCGTTTTCACAAGTTTGTTTGGCAGTTTTAGTTTTATATATGCACACACAAGTATTTTAGAACTCAAAAAAAATTTTAGAACTCAAAAAAATTATCTTCAACTAAAAGCAAATACACCACAAAGGCTTTTCAGCATAGTGACGGAAAGAAGAGGTATACTAATAATAGAGAAGAAAGGGGGCTGGCGGATGGGTAACCTGGACTGCAACAGTGAACACACTCGAACATCTACATTTATGGTAAATGTACACAACTGTACTATGTTCTTCGTGTTTCACTGTTGCTGTCATTACTTTTGGGTAGAATCCCAAAGCTATGGATGGGAGGATGGAATTAAACAGCATTAGGAGCAGCTATAAGGCCCTGCAGGACTGCAGTGGCAAAGCCTGCCCTGGATTTAGAAAAGAGAGGTAAATGGCAATGTTTTGTGAACATATGAACTAAGCTCCAAGTAGCAGCTTCTAGAATGTCTCTGGTAAAAACCCCTCTGAGAAAGGCTGCAGAAGTAGAAGCAGCACTGGTGGAATGGGATCTGATCCCCTTGGGCACAGGTTTACCATGGTGCATGTAGCAGAAATGAGTACAATGGCTTATCCATTTTGAAATAGTCTGCTTTGATATAGCCTTCCCCTCTGTTCCTGCAGCAAATGCCACCAGTAGTTGCTCAGACTTTCTTAGAGATTTTGTCCTGTTTAAGTAGAATCTTAGTTTTCTGTGTACATCAAATGAATGCAGAATTCGCTCCGCCTTGTTCTGCGGATTTGGGAAAAAAGTTGGCAGGTGAATGGCCTGGTTAAGAGCCACACTGGATACCACCTTAGGCATAAAAGAAGGTTTGGTCCTGAGGGCCACCCTATGTGGGTAAAAGATAATGAAAGGCTCCACTGCCATGAGAGCCTGTAATTCTGAAACCCTTCTAGCTGAAGTGACTGCTAAAAGAAAGGCTGTCTTCCAAGAAAGAAATTTTATGTCCGGAGTAGCAGCTGGTTCAAAAGGAGGTAGGGTGAGTTTTTCCAGCACAAAATTGAAGTCCCATGCAGGAGTTGGTGCTCTCCTGGGAGGTCTTAAATTTTTGGCCCCTCTGAGGTACTGCTTTAGCAGGGGATGAGAAAAGAGAGGAGGTTGTGTTGTAATGAGCCGAGATGGCAGATGCATGGATTTTTATAGAAGAAAAAGACAGGCCCTTGTGAAGCATCTCAGTTAAATATTGCAAAATCTGAGGAAAATTGGGCATTGCTGTGGTTATTCCTTGTGCTTGGTTCCAAGCACAGAATCTCTTCCATTTATCAGCATAAGATTTTCTAGTACTAGGCCTTCTAGCCTCCAAAATGACATCCATCATAGGTTTACTGAGAGATGTGATTGGTGAAATTAATTGATTAGCCATGCTGCAAGATTCAGAGTTTGGAGCTGAGTGTACAGAATTTGATAGCTCTGCTGAGACAATAGATGAGGTGTTTGAGGCAAGTACCATGGAGGAAGGTGTGACATATTCCGTAGAAGCTGGTACCAGTGTTGGCGATGCCAGTCTGGAGCAATCAGAATCATTTTTGTTTTTTCCTGTCTGACTTTTAGTAAGACCTTGGAGAGCAGAGGCTGAGGAGGAAAGGCATAGACTGACAGTTTTTTTCCAACTGAAGAATAGAGCATCCACTTTCCAAGCTTTTTTGTGATGAGTTCTCGTGCAGAATTTGTCCAACTGATAGTTTTGGGGAGAGGCAAATAGATCTAGGTCTGGGCTCCCCCATTTTCGTGTCAACATACTGAAGATTTGTGGATCCAGTTTCCATTCGTGTGGGTCCATAAGAATTCTGCTTAGGTCGTCTGCCAAAGTATTTTGCTTTCCTGGCAAGAATTGAGCTTGAAAATGTATTTGGTAAGTCAAAGCTGTGTTGCACAAGGCCATGGCTAGTCTACAAAGGGGGTAGGAGTGGGTACCCCCCTGCTTATTTATGTACCACATAACTGTGGTGTTGTCCATCTTTATCAGTAGTTGCCCTGGATGAAGGAAGTCCTTGAAGGCTGTCAGAGCATTCTGTACAGCTAGCATTTCTTTCTGGTTGATATGTAGATGCATTTGATTTGGGCTCCATTCGCCCTGAATGCATCTCCCTGCCAGATAGGCCACCCAAGCATAGTCTGATGTGTCTGTAGTCAGGGTTTGGGAGGCAGGGGGTGGAATGAATGACAGTCCCTTGTTTTGGTGACATGCCTCTGCCCGCCAAAAGAACTCCTGTTGCAGGTAGGGAATTTGAGGAAGGTACAGTTGTGGACACTTACCATAAATGTAGATGTTTGAGTGTATTCACTGTTGCAGTCATTATATTTGGGTAATCTGCTAGCAGGTTGCCCTCAATTGGCCTGAATAACAAAGTCTTGGGTCCTGCATCAGTTGCTGTCTCCTCCTCCATGACGTCAGGTCATAAGGGGTATAAAACATGCAGTCGACGCCATTTTAATCAGTTTTTCTTGCCCCAGATGTCAGGTGCCCCCCAAATGGGGAGTAAAAATATCAATAAACTGTAAATATATAAATGCACTTTTAGAAATATAAAATTTACCTTCAACTAAAAGCAAATACACCACAAAGGCTTTTCAGTATAGTGAAGGAAAGTTAAGGTATAGAATGGGGGATGGCGGGTGGGTAACCCGGACTGCAACAGTGAATACACTCAAACATCTACATTTATGGTAAGTGTACACAACTGTACTATGTTCTTCGTGTTTCACTGTTGCAGTCATTACATTTGGTTAGAATCCCAAAGCTACGGATGGGAGGATGGAACTAAACAGCATTAGGAGCAGCTATAAGGCCCTGCAGGACTGCAGTGGCAAAGCCTGCCCTGGATTTAGAGAAGAGAGGTAAATGATAATGCTTTGTGAAAGTATGAACAGAGCTCCAAGTAGCAGCTTCTAGAATGTCTTTGGTTGGGACCCCCTTGGGAAAAGCTGAAGTAGAGGCAGCCCTGGTGGAATGGGATCTGATCCCCTTGGGCACAGGTTTACCATGGTGCAAGTAGCAGAAATTAATGCAGCGGCTTATCATTTAGAAACAGTCTGCTTTGATATAGCCTTTGCCTTTGATCCTGCAGCAAATGCTACCAGTAGTTGCTCAGACTTTCTTAGAGATTTTGTCCTGTTTAAGTAGAATCTTAGTTGTCTGTGTACATCCACTGAATGCAGAATCTGCTCCCACTTGTTCTGCGGATTTGGGAAAAATGTTGGCAGGTGAATGGTCTGGATAAGAGCCACGCTGGATACCACCTTAGGCATAAAAGAAGGATTGGTCCTGAGAGCCACTCTGTCCTGGTAAAATATAATGAAAGGCTCCACTGCCATGAGAGCCTGTAGTTCTGAAACCCTTCTTGCTGAAGTGACTGCCAAAAGAAAAGCGGTCTTCCAAGATAGAAATTTTATACCCGCAGTAGCTGCTGGTTCAAAAGGAGGCAAGGTGAGTTTTTCCAGCACAAAATTGAGGTCCCATGCAGGAGTTGGTGTTCTCCTGGGAGGCCTTAAAGTTTTGGCTCCTCTGAGATACTGTTTAAGCAGTGGATGAGAAAAGGGGGGAGGGCTCTGTGTTGTAATGAGCCGAGATAGCAGAGGCATGGATTTTTTATTGAAGAAAAAGATCGGCCCCTTTCAAGCATCTCAGTTAAGTATTGCAAAATCTGAGGAATATTCAGCTTTGCTGTGTCTATTCCTTGTGCTTTGTTTCAAGGACATAATCTCTTCCATTTATCAGCATAAGAGTTTCTAGTGCTAGGCCTTCTGTCTTCCAAAATGACATCTATTACAGGTTTACTGAGAGATGTGATTTAAATAATTAGTTAAGATTCAGAGTTTGGAGCAGTGTGTGTAGAATTTGAAAGTTCTGCTGAGACAGTAGAGGAGGTGATTGAGGCAAGTACCACGGAGGAAGGAGTAACATATTCCTTAGAAGTGGGTACCAGTGCTGATGAGGCCAGTCCGGAGCAATTAGGATCATTTTTGTTTTTTCCTGTCTGACTTTTAGTAAGAACTTGGAGAGTAGAGGCAGAGGGGGAAAGACACAGACTGATAGGTTTTTCCAGCTGAAGGATAGAGCATCCACTTTCCATGCTTTTTTGTGGTGAGTTCTTGTGCAGAATTTCTCCAATTGATAGCTTTGGAGAGAGGCAAATAGATCTATGCCTGGGCTCCCCCATTTCTGTGTTAACATGCTGAAGATTTGTGGATCTAGTTTCCATTCGTGTGGGTCCATAAGATTTCTGCTTAGGTCGTCTGCCAGAGTATTTTGCTTTCCTGGCAGGAACTGTGCTTGAAGATGTATTTGGTAAGTCAAGGCTGTGTTCCACAAGGCCATGGCTAGTCTGCAAAGGGGGTAGGAATGTGTACCCCCCCCTGCTTGTTTACGTACCACATAACTGTGGTGTTGTCCATCTTTATCAGTAGTTGTCCTGGACGAAGTAAGTCCTTGAAGGCTGTCAGAGCATTCTGAACAGCTAGCATTTCTTTCTGGTTGATATGCAGATGCATTTGATTTGGGCTCCATTTGCCCTGAATGCATCTCCTTGCCAGGTGGGCCCCACAAGCATAGTCTGATGCTTCTGTAGTTAGGGTTTGGGTGGCAGGGGGTAAAGTGAATGACAGTCCCTTGTTTTGGTGACATGTCTCTGCCCACCAAAGAAACTCTTGTTGCATGCAGGGAATGAGAGGAATCATTGTTTCCAAGCTGTGACAATGTTGACTCCATAAACATTTTAGGTACCATTGAAGTTTCCTCATATGCAGAATCGCATATGGAATTAGTAGAATGCAGGATGCCATGAATCCCAAAGCCTGCAGATTTTGTCTTGCAGATAACTGGGTTTTTGTTGCCATTTGTTTGAAGTATGTTGTCAGTTGCCTTTGTTTGTCTGGCGTGAGGTAAGGCATCTGGGCAGTTGTATTCCACCTTGCACCCAGGAATGTAATTATTTGAGAGGGTACCAGTTGTGATTTCTTTTCGTTTATGGAGTACCCTAGGCATGTTAGAAGCTTTTTTACAAACGCCAGATGTTGAAGAAGAGTGTCCTTGTCCTCTGCTTGAATGAGACAATCGTCCAGATAAGGATAAATTTGGATGTTTCTTTGTCTGCAGAATGCAATTACTGGTGCCAGGCACTTTGTAAAGACCCTGGGTGCAGTAGCAACAAAGGGCAGTGCAGAGAATTGGTAATGCAAAAAACCTGCTTTGAAGTAGAGGTATCTCCTGCATTATTCACTTATTGGGATATGCAGGTATGCCTCTTTTAAGCCAAGATTTAGTAACCAAGCATTCTTGCCTAGCATAGGTAGTAGCTGTTGTAAAGTCAGCATTTTGAATTCTGGAATGTCCAGGTACGTGTTCAGGATCGATAAGTCCAGTATTGGACGCCATGAATTGTCTTTTCTGGGTAACAGGAAAAGTCTTGAATAAAATCCTTATCCTTTTTCCTTTTCTGGTACCGGTTGAATAGTCCCCACATCCATGAGGGACATGACTTGTTTCTGGGCCTCTGCCACTGGTTTTGTGGCAGATCCGGCCATCCGTTTGGAATTGGCAAAGTATGGAAATGAAATCTATACCCCTGGGATACTATGCTTAATAACCACTTGTCCTGGGTAATTAACTGCCAATACTGAGCATGAAGTGCTAGTTTTCCCCCCCAAGGGGGCTGCCAAAAGATAAGTGCTTGGAGATGGTAGAGGAAAGTCATTGAGATGGCTTACTGTAGGGTTGTCCTTTGTTTCCTCCAGATTTGGAGGTAGATGCACCCCATTGCTCTGACCTGTAAGAACCCTGTGATTGGTATCTGGAGCCTTTTGAGCGCCTGGGTTTGCCCTGAGTGGCTCTGTTGGACACAGGAAAGGACCAATTTTTAGTAGGCCAGTGCCTACTGAACCTGGGTGGTTGCACCTGCAAGAAATCTTTTACAATTTGCATAGATTTAGCTTTGTCGTCCATTTTCTTCTTCTGCCTTACTACCAAACAGTATCATGTTGCAAAGGGGCATCCAACAATTTAGCTTTAAAATGATCAGACAGATTTTGCTCCTTGAACCACGCATGCCTTCTAATCACAGAACCAGTAACGGCGGCCCTACAATAGGCCTCCAAGGAATCAAAACCACATTGCAAAGTATGCTTTCCAACCTGTTCTGCTGAATGCAATAAATCCTGTAATTCTTTATTTTCCACACAATCAGAAATCAACATCATTTTCTGTTTAAGAAGCCCATAACATGCTGTTGGTATTTAAGCATATGAAACTGGCAGTTTAAAGCCCTGATTTGCCAAGGTTGCAGACATATAAACCTTCTTACTCCATCTATCCACCGCCCTGGAGTCTCTATCAGAAGGGGTAGGATTTTTAGCTGTAGAAGTCTTAACACCCTTGGCACCCAGAGAAATAGTCTCAGGATCAGCAGCAGGATTTTTGAAAAGAAATTTGTGGGAGTCAGGAACTCTGTAATATCTGTCTGGCTTACTAGGAGCCGGAGGCAGGGAATCAGGAGCCATGCTTGATTCCGAAAACACATCGTCAATGTCTAAAACAGGAGGTATTGCCAAAAGCCTATGCTGAGGAAGAAGAAGGAAATCCTTAAGCTTCTTTTTTGATTCAGAGAAGTCCTGACTCTCCCAGTGAAAATGTTCCCTTAAAGTATGCAAAGTCTCTCCAAAAGAGTAATCCTCAGGAGGAGATGCAGATGGGATTGATTCATAGGGTGGAATAGAAAACTCCTGATCAGAAGAGAAATCAGAAGGAAAGGAAACCTGATCTGAAGATTCATAATCAGTGCCTTGCCTAGGCCTCTTAGCAGAGGGGGGCTGGGAACCCCTGATCAAGGTAATTAAATCCTCAGCCATTTTGATCATCTGTTTTTTTAAGCATAGGGACCTGAGCACGTGGCTCATGCATTGTTTTTTTAGACAGAGAAGTTGTTTTTGACCTTGTTTTTGTTGCTGGCATCAGTTTAACACAAAAATGTTGAGGGCTGAAAACACCCTCAGAAGTCGGTGCCTGCTCAGCGGCTCTAGACCCATTCAAGGGAGAGACATCTGCGTGTTCAATACTCGGAGAATCTTGCGGCATACCAGACTCCGAGTGGGTCTCGGTAGAAGTCTGCAACTCAAAAGTAGCGGGTATCAGGGGGCTGCGAAAGCACCTCAATGAGTACCGGCGACCCAGCGACTGGCTTAGGGGAAGCTTCATCAGTTTTGGACCTCGACAATTTGTCTCTGTCTTTTTGCTTGCGTGTTTTGTGAACTCTGGTAGTCGGATTTTTAACAGACGACATTTTAGGGTAGTTAAATCTTGAACCAAAATATTTAGAAGCAAAAATATACCGACGCTTAATGGTGCGTTGGTTAAATTTAGCACAAAACCGACTGCAAGGCACGTTGTGATCAGGGCCTAGGCAAGGAATGCAGTACAAATGAAAATCCTTATGAGGTATTTGCTTCCCACAAGTAATGCAATTATTAACTTTTACTGACATCAGTAAGGAGCAAGAAAAAGTTTCCCCAACGGGGTACTTAGCTTTAGTTTGAAGACTTTGGTTCTAAAAATCGAATACGAAAATTTCAGGAGTCGGCCGACCAGCACTTGCGAACTGCTTCTGCTTTGTCCACCGCGCGGCAAGAAAGACCAATTAAAATGGTGTCGGCTGCATGTTTTATACCCCCGACGACCTGACGTCATGGAAGAGGAGACAGCAACCGACGCAGGACCCAAGACTTTGTTATTCATGCCGACTGAGGGCAACCTACCAGCAGATTACCCAAATGTAATGACTGCAACAGTGAAACACGAAGAACATTCACTGTTTCCAGGCTGGGACAATGTTGACTCCATAAGCTTTTTAGGTACCATTGAAGTTTCCTCATATGCAGTCTTGCATATGGAATTAATAGAATGCAGGATGCCATGAACCCCAAAGCCTGCAGAATTTGTCTTGCAGATAGCTGGGTTTTTGTTGCCACTTGTTTGAAGTATGTTGTCAATTGAATTTGTTTATTTGGCGTGAGGTAAGCCATCTGGGCAGTTGTATTCAAGCTTGCACCCAGGAATGTAATTATTTGAAAAGGTACCAGTTGTGATTTCTTTTCATTTATGGTGTACCCTAGGCATGTTAGAAGCCTTTTTACAAATGCCAGATGTTGAAGAAGAGCGTCCTTGTCCTCTGCCTGAATGAGACAATCATCCAGATATGGATAAATTTGAAAGTTTCCTTGTCTGCAAAATGCAATTACTGGTGGCAGGCACTTTGTGAAGACCCTGGGCACAGTAGATAAGCCAAGGGGCAGTGCAGAGAACTGGTAATGCAAATAGCCTGCTTTGAAGCGGAGGTATCTACTGCAAGATTCCCTGATTGGGATATGCAGGTATGCCCCTTTTAAGTCTAGAGTTACCAACCAGGCATCCTTGCCTAGCATAGGCAGTAGCTGTTGTAGAGTCAGCATCTTGAATTTTGGAATGTCCAGGAAAGTATTTAGAATGGATAAGTCCAGAATTGGACGCCATGATTTGTCTTTTCTGGGTACCAGGAAAAGTCTTGAATAAAAATCTTGCCTTTTTTCCTTTTCTGGTACTAGTTGAATAGCCCCATATCGATGAGGGGCAAGACTTGTTTCTGGGCCTCTGCCCAATGATTTGGGGGCAAATCTGGCCATCCGTTTGGAATTGGCAACATGTGGAAATGAAATCTGTACCCCTGGGATACTATATTTAAGACCCACTTGTCCTGGGTAATTAGATGCCAATTTTGAGCATGAAAAAGAAGTTACGTACTCGCCATAACATTCCATCTGAGTAGGTAACTTCATTTGTCTGCAACCTGCGGGTATCGGATCAGATTCAGATCCGAGCAGGCAGCTTTCCAAGCTTACAGATCCGGGCTCCAAGCTCCTCCCCTTACCCATAATGCCCTGCTATCTCCTTGTAACCATCAGATCGAGTTTGCCAGAGAAGGCAATAGAAACTTTCTATAACCTAGTAATCCTGATCACTTTGCAATGGTGAGGACTGAACAAGGTACACACAGGCTCATAACTAGCAAACCATAGGTCCGGGGGAAGGAGGGAGGGCCGGTTGCAGACAAATGAAGTTACCTACTCAGATGGAACATTATGGTGAGTACATAACTTCTTTATCTGAAGTAGTTAACTTCAATTGGTCTGCAACCTGTGGGACAGAGTCCCCAGCTACCAGAAACTTGGGAGGCCCCTATGGAAGGATATTCCGGAGCACTGCGGAGCCAAAAGAAGCGCGTCCTCTGGATATGAGATCCAATTTATAGTGTGAAATGAAGGTATGTGAAGAAGCCCAAGTTGCTGCTGCACAAATGCCATCTAAAGAGACCCTTGACCAAAATGCAGCAGAGGTAGCCATAGATCGTGCAGAATGGGATCGCACTTTTAGGGGCTCAGGACGACCAGAACTTTTGTAGGCGAGGAGGATACATTGGGAGATCCATCTAGCTAATGTAACTTTAGTGACTGGCTTCCCAAAACGTGACTTTGCAAAAGACACAAAAAGTTGGTCAGATTTCCTGATATCTGCTGTTCTGTTCAGGTAGAAACATAGCTGTCTGTGAACATCTAAACAATGGAGTCTGTACTCTCCTTTATTCGGAAAATTTAGAAAGAAGACCGGTAGATTGATAGACTGATTGATATTGTCCTCTGAAGAGACTTTGGGCAGGAAGGAGGGATTAGTCCTGAGGGAGACCCTGTCCTTATGAAAGATGATGTATGGAGGTTTACAGCAAAGAGCGTGAAGCTCTGAAATTCTCCTGGCGGAAGTAATGGCAATCAAAAAGATTGTCTTCCAAGATACATACTTTAATTCCACTGTGGCTGCCGGTTCAAATGGGGGGCCCAGTTAAAGCTTGAAGAACTATGGTAAGATCCCATGGAGGTACTGCATCTCTGATCAGGGGTCTTAATAAGAAGGATCCTTTCATGAATGATTTACAGATCTTGGATGAAGCCAGAGGTCCTGAGCTGTTACCGATGTGATAGTGGGAGATGGCCGCCAACTGGACTTTAATAGTGGATGCACTAGCTCCCTGCTGAAAAATATGTGAAAGAATGTGAAAGAAAGTCAAGGACTACTGGGATGGGGGCCATGAAAGTATCTAGATTCATCATCTCTGCCCAAAGGGAAAACCGTTTCCATTTACTCTTGTAGATCTTTCTGGTGGATGGTTTGTGCGCAGCCATTAGGATGGCCTTAACTGAGGAGGATAATCCGGGAGTCCTAGCCATTAGGGGAACTGGATCAACCAAGCTGAGAGCTTGAGATGACCCAAGTTGGGGGTTTTGAGCCCCAGGGGATGGGAAATCAGATCCGAACTGGGATCTAGGATCCAGGGAGGATGTATTAGATGAGACCGTAAGTAAGGGAACCAGGCCTGGCGAGGCCAGAATGGGGCTATG
Organism: Protopterus annectens; assembly: GCF_019279795.1. Classification (NCBI taxonomy): domain Eukaryota; kingdom Metazoa; phylum Chordata; order Ceratodontiformes; family Protopteridae; genus Protopterus; species Protopterus annectens. The sequence goes on along the minus strand of NC_056741.1, from coordinate 1,288,642,799 downwards.
AGGATAACTCTGCTCCCCAACCAACGAGCTTTCTGTAGGAATTTTGTCATCAGAGAAAGAGGGGGCTAAGCATACAGAAGACCGGATGGCCAAGCATGAACTAGAGCGTCTTTGGGGGCTTCCCCTGGTGGGGGAATCAGAGCGAAGAACTCGCTGCACTTTGCGTTTGAAGGCGAAGCGAAAAGATCGCAGCAAGGTTGACCCCAAGCGAAGAATATTTGGTTCGCAACTGTTGGGTTCAGAGACCACTAGTAAGGTGAGAGGATCGTTCGACTCAACCTGTCTGCCAAGATGTTTGAATGAACCGGAGTGTGCGTTGCTATGAGAAAGCGGTTGGTGGAGATCGCCCATTCCCACACTCTCATAGCCTCCCGGCAAAAAGGATAGGATCTGGTTCCCCCCTGTTTGTTTATGTACCAGACTACAGACATGTTGTCCGATTGAATTGCAATCGTACCTGGAGGAAGAAGGTGATGGAGAGCCTGCAACACCAAAAGCACCCCCTCATCTCCAGTACACTGATATGCAGTGAGGTCTCTGTGGGAGTCCAAGTGCCTTGGATGGATCTGCCCCTGCAATGCGCCCCCCCCCCGCCACCCGAGGAGAGATGTGTCCGTGGTCACCATGACTTGTGGGGGGAGGTAGGACGAAAGGACTTCCTTCCCGGAGGTCTTTGGAATGAAGCCACCAGAGAAGCAACTTCTTGCACACCCTGCTGAGAGGAATAGGGGTAGATAGGGGTTGAAAAAGAACAGACCATTGCACTTGAAGAGTCCATTGAAGGATTCTCATCTTCAGACGGGCGAACGGGGATAGAGTGATGGCAGCCGCCATGGATCCCAGTGTCCTCAGGATCAATATGGCAGGAGGCGCAGGAGACTAAGAGATCCAAGATTTGGAGGCAAAGATTGCGTAGCCTTTCGGTTGTCAAGAAAATTCTGGATTGTGTCGTGTCTATCCTGGCCTCTATGAAATCCAAAATTGAGTGGGTTGCCGGGATGATTTCCTGAGGTTGATTGAGATTCCTAGTTGGTGAGCTAGTTGTAACAGGTAATCTCTGTTTAAGCAAAGTTGATGCCTGGTGGGGGTGGTAAGGAGCCAGTCCAGGTACGGAAAGACCTGTATGCCCTGAAGCCTCAGTTGGGCCGCTACTACTGCCATGACCTTGGTAAACACCCTGGGGGCTGTGGTGAGACCGAAGGGTAGGACCCTGAACTGGTAATGACTGGTTCCTAGCCAAAAGCGGAGAAACCTCCTGGATTGTCTGTCCATAAGAATGTGGTAGTACGCGTCTTGGAGGTCTATTGAGCACATCCAGTCGTTCTCCTGTAACAGTGGGAGAATGGATTGAATAGTGACCATCCGGAATTTCTCTTTGGTTACTGACAGGTTCAGCACTGATAGGTCGAGTATGGGTCTTAGGTCTCCCGTCTTTTTTGGCACCAAAAAGAACCTGGAGTAAAACCCTAATCCGAACTGCTCTGGGGAGACAGGCTGGATTGCTCTTTTTCTTAGCAGCCCTTGAATTTCTATAGCTGCTGCATCCCTCTGACCAGGTGGGACATCGGGGATTCCTCTTGATCGAGGAGGGGAGGTTAAGAAGGGGAATGAATACCCTCTGGATACAATTCGGAGCACCCAGCGATCTGTGGTAATGGACTCCCATTTGGCTAAGTGTTCCGAGAAGCACCCCCGACTGCCTCCAGAGAAGAGCAGTCAGGCAACCCCTCAGGGCTGCTGCGCGGGTCTGTCCGAGAAAGGTTCTCTCGACCCAAAGTTCTTCTGGCCCCCTCTGCCTCTGGGCCGATGTTCAACTTGTCCTCCTCTGCCTCTGAAGGACGAGGTCTCCAGAGCAAAATGGGGTTGTTGAGTCTTCTGGAAACACATCTTCTTCTGTCCCTTTTGGTTCCTGGAATAGGACCTCTGGGGAGCCGAGAAGTGGATCCCGATGGCAGACAACGTCTTCCCATATTCCTCGCTTTGGAGAAGTGTGTCGCGGACGGTCTTGCCAAAGAGTGTTGAACCGTCATAAGGAGCGTTTGCGAAGAACGCCTTTAAGGGTTCTGCAAAATCGTAAAGACGGAGCCAGGCCTGTCTGCATAAGACCACGCCCGTTCCGCTAGCCCTAGCCACTCCCTCTGTGGCATGGAGAGGAGCCGCATGGACATGTTGGTGATCGATTTGAAAGTGGTCATTCGGGATGAGAATGTACGCTTGTCCTCGGCCGACATGGACTCTGGGGTGATCCAGCGTACTCCTTAATCAGGTCACGCTGGAGTCGTATAACATGTGCCATATAATTCAGTGACCTTACAGAGATGGTCACTAAAGAGATCATCCGCTTTCCCAAACGGTCCATCATCCGAGAGTCCTTGTCTGGAGGGTGTACCGAGGAACTCTCCTGTGCTTGTTCCTTCTTGGTGGCCGCCGTCACCACCATAGCATCCACAGGGGCACCCTTACTCCAACATGCCTTGTCCAAGGGGGGGGCTTACTATTTTGTTGGGACGTTTGGGGATCGGTTCCACAGTGTCCGGCTCCTTCCACGCCCTGGTAGTAATAAGATCTACCAGGGGGTCGGGGGGGGGGCACCCAAGAGGTAGATGGGCATGCGTCAAACGCCTCCAGAAACACGGACTTGTCCAAGGAAGGCTTTTGGGCAGACCACCCTCCTCTAATGCATTACATTTCCATGATGTCTCCAAAGGAGACATCTTCAGGGGTGATCTTGGGGAGCCTTCCGCTTCCTCCAAGTCTGTGTCCTCCGTGAGGGACTTAGGTGAGTCCAAGTGCCTCCTCTTGCACTTCCACTTGTGAGGAACCTCCTCAGGGTGGCTGTCCGAAGAGGCCTCACCAATGATGTCCTGTTCCTCCAAGGGAACCATCTGGGACGTAAGTGCAGGCTGTCCCTGGGGTCGGATGATGGAGGATAGGCTCAACTGCGTGGGAGCGACGGGCTGGTCCGAAGCACGAACCGGGGGTCTCGTGTCCCTCGAGTGGACCCTCTCCACTACGTCGAATGCCGATGGTGAACTGCTTTCCCTTGGATTAGAGAGCAGTTCCCTCGGCTCCGATGTACGGACCGGCGCCAAGGGCGACCCGATCAGATATGAAAGGGTAGTGTGACCCGACCTGGATGAAGCCGAAGTTCCACTGGCCCCTCCGGATCAGACGCCTGCCCCACGACTCCGAGAGCTTGGATCTGACAACAAGCCTGGATCCGACAGACCCGAGGGCATGGTCGGCGTTGAAGACGGAAATGCTGTCGGCGCCGACCCCACCCCGGCTCCGAAGCTAATCGCATCCGACAGCTCCGAGACCCAAAAGCAGGTCGGAGAAGGAGCAATAGGGGCAAAAAAAGGTGTCGAGCACCCCCCCAGAGGGGGGGCGGCACAAGCACTCCCATCTGCATTTGAGCCGGCAAAAAACGACGCATCATCCGATCCATATCTGCGTCCGACAAGCTCCTAGTAGACCTACTAGAGGCCACCGAAGGCAGCCGGGAAGGTCGCCTTGATGACCTAGAAGGTGACCGGGTCTCCTCTTCTGGCTCTGGGGAGGAGCTAGGGGAGCGGAGCTGAGAGGGGGTAGACCCGGAGACCTTCAAGGGAGAAGCAACAACTTTAGATGGCGGAGCCGAGGGAGTCGACTCCGACTGCCTTTTATGGCTGTGGTGTTTCTCTCTCTCTCCCTGTCTTTCTTGTCCTTTTTTCTTCCCTCCCTTTCCTCCTGGACCAAAGAGAGAGGGTGAGTCTTGGCCAAGGGATCGGAAGTAGCAGGTGGGGCAGCCGTAGAGGTGGCTGGCACCACAGCAGAAGACGAAGTAGATTCTGGCGGCAAAAGGCCCACCAAAATCTGCTTGGCCTTTCTGTCTTTCAATGCTCTGGGATTAAAGGCTGCACAAATAATGCAGCCTGTGGAAAGGTGTTCCACACCCAGGCACAACACACACACAGAGTGTGGCCATCTGCTGGGGACAGCTTTTGACCACACTCGGTGCATTTCGAAAAAATGGCCTTAGGGCCTTCGGCCATGGTATAAGAAAAAGGAAAGCAGCACATGCCTTCACACACTCTAGTGGGGGACGGGAACTAGCTGACTAAACAATTAGATTAACAGACACTAAATATAAGAACCACTAAAGAGAAACTACCCGGGGTTCACACACACAGAAGCGTACAAGGGAAAGATAGGAAAAATAAAAGATATTTGAATTCTTTTGTTAATTTTACTCAAAAACCAACTCGGAGCTCGTTCTGAGAAGCTATCTTAAGCCACGGCAAACGAGATCTGGGGGTTACAAGGAGGTAGCAGGGAATTATGGGTAAAGGGAGGAGCTTGGAGCTCAGATCTGTAAGCTTGGAAAGCTGCCGGCTCGGATCCGAATCGGATCAGATACCCACAGGTTGCAGACCAAATGAAGTTAACTACTTCAGATGTGCTAGTTTTCCCCCCAAAGGGGTTGCCAAAAGATAAGTGCTTGGAAATGGCAGTGGAAAGTCAATGAGACTGTTACCATAGGGTGGTGCTTTGCTACCTCCTGATTTGGAAGTGGAGGCACCCCATTGTTTTGTCCTGTAAGATCTGTGTGACTGAAACCTGGAGCCTTTGAAGCAGCTGGGTTTGACCTGAGTGGCTCTGTTGGACACTGGAAAGGACCAATTCTTAGTAGGCCAGTGCCTACTGAACCTGGGTAGCTGCACTTGCAATAAATCTTTTACAGTTTGCATAGATTTAGCTTTGTCTTCCATCTTTTTTAAAACCTCTTCTGCCTTATTACCAAACAGACTGTCCTGCTGTAAAGGAGCTTCCAACAATTTAGCTTTAACATGATCAGGCAGATTTTGCTCGAGCCAAGCATGCCTTCTTATCACAGAACCAGTTACTGCGGCCCTACAAGAGGCCTCCAAGGAATCAAAACCACATTGCAAAGTATGCTTTCCAACTTGTTCAGCTGAATGCAATAAATCCTGTAACTCTATTTTCGACACAATCAGAAATCAACATAATTTTCTGTTTCAGTAAGCCCATGACATGCTGTTGATATTTAAGCATATGAAATTGGCAGTTTAAAGCCCCGATTGCCAGGGTTGCAGAAGTATAAATCTTCTTACCCCATCTATCCAGCGCCCTGGAGTCTCTATCTGAAGGGGTAGGATTTTTGGCTGTAGAAGCCTTAACACTCTTGGGACCCTGAGAAATAGTTTCAGGGTCAGCAGCAGGATTTTTGAAAAGAAATTTGTGAGAGTCTAGAACCCTGTTAATATCTGTCTGGCTTACTCAGAGCCAGAGGCAGGGAATCAGGAGCCATGCTGGATTCTGAGAAAACATCAACAATGTCTAAAACAGGAGGTATAGCCAAAGGCCTGTGCTGAGGAAAAAGAAGAAAATCCCTAAGCCTCTTTTTGGATTCTTAAAAGTCCTGACTCTCCCAATGAAAATGTTTCCTTAAGGTATGCAACGTCTCTCCAAACGAGAAATCCTCAGGAGAAGAAGCAGAAGGGATGGATTCCTCTGCATCAGTGTCCTCATAAGGTGGAATAGAAAATTCCTGATAAGAAGAGGAATCAGAAGAAATGGAAACCTGATCTGAAGATTTAAAATCAGTGCCTTGCCTAGGCCTCTTAGCGGGGTGGGGGGGGGGGTGCATAGGGGCCTGAGCATGTGGCTCATGCGTCGGTTTTTTAGACACAGAAGTAGGTTTTGGCCTTGTTTTTGATGATGGCATTGGTTTAATATACAAATGTTGAAGCCTGAAAACACCCTCAGAAGCTGGTGCCTGCTCAGCGGCTCCGGACCCATCCAAAGTTGAGACATCTGCGGGTTCAATACTTAAAGAATCTCGCGCATACCGGACTCTGAATGAGTCTCGGTAGAGGCCTGCGACTCAAAAGTAGCGGGTATCAGGGGCTGCGAAAGGACCTCACTGAGTACCAGCGAACCGGAGACTGGCTTAGGAGAAGCTTCATCGTCGGTTTTAGACCTTGACGGTCTGTCTCTGTCTTTTTCCTTGCGTTTTTTGTGAATTACGGTAGTCAAGATTGCTAACCGACGACATTTCAGGATAGTTAAATCTTGAACCAAAGTATTTAGAAGCAAAAATATACCGACACTTAATAGTGCGTTGGTTAAATTTTGCACAAAACCGACAGCAAGGCATGTTGTGATCAGGGCCTAGGCAAGGAATACAGTACAAATGAAAATCCTTATGAGTTATTTGCTTCCCCACAAGTAATACAATTATTAACTTTTACTGACATCGGTAAGGAGCAAGAAAAAGTTTCCCCAACGGGGTACTTAGCTTTAGTTTGAAAACTTCGGTTCTGAAACTCGAAAATGAAAATTTCAGTCGGCCGACTGGCACTTGCAACTGCTTTTGCTTTGGGCACCGCATGGCAAGAAAGACGGATTAAAATGGCGTCGGCTACATGTCTTATACCCCTGACGACCTGACGTCATGAAAGAGGAGACAGCAACCGACGCAGGACCCAAGACTTTGCTATTCAGGCTGACTGAGGGCAACCAACCAGCAGATTACCCAAATGTAATGACTGCAACAGTGAAACATGAAAAACATCCCAAATGTATTGACTGCAACAGTGAAACACGAAGAACATATAATTGTCTAGAAAAAGAGCTCTACGCGGAATGGTTCTCGCAGTAAAGAGGGCACAGAACCGGCAATGTGGGACGTCGTGATCTGGGCCTAAACAAGTGATGCAGTAAGAATGAAAGTCTCTGTGTGGGATCTGCTTTCCACAGGCGAGACAATTGTTAACTTTTTCGGACATTGGTTAAAGCAAGAAAAAAGGGTCCCCAACGCGGTACTTAGCTTTAGAAGTTTTCTTCTGAAATTCAACTAATGGTAGCGACTGACCAGCACTCAGGCAAACTGCTTCTGCTATGTGCTGCACAGCAAGAAAGACAGATGTAATGACGTCGGCTGCCTTGCAATGCAGTACTAACGACCTGACGTCAGACTACAGGCGACAGCAGCCGGCGCACACAAACACTGACTCTGGTATTCGGGCCGGCCGAGGCCTACCACAGCAGGGATAACCCACAGCTGATGACTGCAACAGTGAAACACGAAGAACATCAGGAGGGGGTGTCATTAACTGACTTTTTAGATGAACTTTCAGATACTGAAATTAAATCACTGAATAAGAGTGTTTTTAATCTGCCCAACTTTACATATGCTGATGTAAAGTATTAAGCAAAGGGTTTACATTCATCCCACCCCAAAGGGCAAATCTGGCAAATTTTCTGTTAGATATTAATTGTTTCGTAGAAAACTCAAATTTAAAATATATTTTGTCTAAAAGTACTGCATTTGATAATGTTCACAGGTCAAGGCTGTATAAGAAAAAAAACAAGTTATGTTCTTACCATAACGTTTTGTGCGTGTTGTCCATCTCATCCTTTATTCTCACTTGTGGGTCGGATCCAATGTGTCGGATCAGTCTCGGTTAATATTCCAGCTTGCGGTCTTCAGTGAAGCTCGTGGGCTAGAACCTTTACCCATAATTCCTTCCCCTGGTTACCTCAGATGTTGTTTGCCCCCAAGAGAACATAAAGAAGGGTTACATGGTAACAAATTGTAGATGTATGGAAATGTGTATATTCCTGCTCCCAAGTACGTTGAAAAAGAGTATTCTCTGAGGCTAAATATATGAGTATTCTCTGAGGCTAAATGTATATCTGCTGTAATCCTATTTGTTGACTAGTCCACCAGGAGTCTAGGGAGGGGGAGGACGGAAAGCTGTGAGAATAAAAGAGGAGATGGACAACACACATGGAACGTTAAGGTAAGAACATAACTTGTTTATGTGATGTTGTCCATCTCACCTTTATTCTCACTTGTGGGACAATGTCCCAATCAATGGTACTCTAGGATGGCTCAAGGGAGAATACTCCTCAGAACCACAGAACCAAAAGATGCTACTCCTGGAGGCCAAATCCACTTTGTAATGAGTTACAAAAATGTGAGAACTTGCCCAAGTAGCTGCTGCATAGATATTACCCAGTGGAAGTCTAGCCTGGAAAGCAGCAGATGGGGCCAGAGATCTAGTAGAATTAGCTTTAGCACCATATGGAAGGGCTTTGTTTGTAGAATTTAAATATGGGGTATGCATAATGAAAGCCATCTGGATAATGTGGCCTTCGAAACTGGATAACCTTTTCTTGTATCAGAGTACGAGACAAAGTTGGTCTGATTTTTTGAATTCCAAAGTCCTATGTAAATAAAAATGTAATTGTCTATGAACATCTATGAGGTGCAAAGAGTACTCTTCTTTATTTTGAAAATTGGGAAAGAAAAATGGAAGGTCAATAGATTGGTTTAGGCGATTTTCTGTAACCACCTTGGGTAGAAAGGATGGACTGGTGCATAACGATACCCCATCTTTGCGAAAGATTAGATGGGGGGGTTATGGACAAAGCTTGTAACTCAGATACCCTTCTGGCAGAAGTAACTGCCACCAAAAATAGAGTTTTCCACGAGAGAGACTTGATATCACATGTGGCTGAGGGCTCAAATGGAGAACATACAATATTTGAGAGAATGAAATTTAGATCCCTAGGAGGCACTGGATGTTTAAAAGGTGGCCTTAGCATAACAGTGCCTTTCAAAAAGGCTTTGCAAAGTCTATGTGCCATGATAGGGTGGTCATTCTCTCCTATATAAACATTAGAAATCGCAACTAGTTGAACTTACACTGAAGCTGCTGCTGCTCCATCACTGAAGATCTCTGACAAGAAATGAAGGACAGAATAAACTAGTGCTGTAGAAGGATCTATCTCTTTACCGTTTGTCCATATAACAAACTTCTTCCCTTTGCTTCTATAAAGTTTTCGAGTAGATGATAAAATTAATATGCTTGACTGGAGAGGAAAGGGATGGAAACCTGGCAATTAGGGGAGATGGAGCAGCCAAGCTGTCAATTTCAGACTGTCTAGGTTGGGATGAACCATACCCAACGGACGTGTCAGAAGGTCTGGAACCGGGTCCAAAATCCAGGGTTTGTCCCACAGATGAGGCTGAAGAAAAGGAAACCACATTTGATGAGGCCAGTGGGGGGTGGGGGTGGGGGGCAATTAGGATAATGGTCATCTCCAACCAACTCGCTTTCTGTAGGAGTTCTGGCATTAGAGGAATCAGGGGAAAGGCATAAAAAAGTTCAGGGGTGAATAGTAAACAAGTGCATGCCTTGATGACTCTCCCATTGGAGGGATTAGGGCAAAGTAGTTGTTGCATATGGCATTGTTGGGCGATGCAAAAGGTCGAAGCAAGGCTGGCCCCATTTGTGGAATATCAATTCTGCTATCTTCTGATTGAAAGACCACTTTTGCAGCCACAAAATGGCTCTGCTCAGTTTGTCCACAATCACGTTAGATCTCCCTGCGACATGCGTTACTATAAGAAAGCTTTTGAAGGCCTTTTCCCAATGCCAGATCATGAGAGCTTCTAAACAAAGTGTGTAATATCTGGTCCTCCCTTGTTTGTTGACATACCAAACTACAGACCTGTTGTCGGTCTGCAACATAACTGTTCCCATAGGAGGAGAGTCCTGGAATGTTTGCAACGATAACAGCACCACTCTCATGCAGGTGAGCCTTGTGGTCTTGAAAGATAAAAAAATCACGGATAGACTGAAACGTTTAATAAAAAACAAACAAGTAGCGTAGTATACAAAAAAATTCCAGTAAGCGCTTTCGTTTAGCTCCTGCCAAACTTTCTCTAACTGATGTAATGCATCACCTCCTGTGTATTAAATAAACATTCCACTAACATAATTAATGAATTAAACAATTAATAAAATTAAAAAATTCAAATGTTTAGAGGAACAGCACCAGTTATCATAAACAAAGTACCCATTCAACCCTAGTTAGCACATAAACAGGTTAAATGTGACATTTCAGATATCAAGAATGACAAACGCAAACATAAAACATAAAACCTGGAAAGAATGAAGACTGTAAAACTTGAATAATGTGCGAACTATTTCACGAGCAATATTAATGATAATTATAAAATAATAAAATAACCAGGCTTATGTATAAATAATAACAATAAGATGTGAACTTTATAACGATGTACACAATATATCAAAAACCAATAAAATTACATAACAAAAGACAGACAATATGCATATATATATATATATATATATATATATATATATGGGATAATAAAAGAGCGCACATAATCTTGTACATTCAATAATATATGAGTATGTGTATATAGAGGAACCTCACAGATATAAAATAACGGTTAAAAATATGTACATATAAGAAACCTAAAAGTTACTATAGGACATGTATGTATATCTAAAAATATAAATATGAATATGTAATATGAATATTAGAACAAATGTAAATAAATACATATATATAATTAAATATATCAATAAATATGAATAATATAAATATATAAATATAAATTTAAATATATATTTATAATATATTAAATTTAATGTATAATATGTGTGATTGAGTATATATGTGATATAATGTAAGTAATATATAGTAAGTAAATATAAGTAAATGATTGATTAATAAATATATAACTCAACAAAAATAGTGGATAAAATTTATCTCATGTAAAAAAAATTTTGGATTAATATGTAATTATTATAAAAAATAAAAATTAAAGATTAAAAAATGATGCTAAAATAAGAAATAAGATGGAAAATGTAAAAATGTTCCTAATCATCTCTCTAATGATTTTAATTTTAAAACACTACTTACAGAGGTAGTATTATTCATCCCTGGCCAATTATTGGCATTAAGTCTCAGTTGCCATTATAATTCAAGTTTCTCCAAGAACGGTTGCCATGCACCCCCTCTAACATCCATTTTTATAACATCTAAAACAACGAACTTAAAAGAATGTGAAGGGAATGCATTAATATGTTTTGCCAGAGCATTCAATTCATTGCCATCACGTATTGCTCTTATATGTTAATACGTTCTTTAAGCTTTCTTTCTGTTTTACCAATATAGAACATAGTCCAACTAGTACATAAAGCACATTAAACAGCTTTTTCAGTAATGCAAGAGGCCCTGTCCCTTAAACGAACTCTATACTTATTAATTGTAATTTCGTTTGTTTCAAAAACATAAGAACAATATTTGCATCTACCACATCTAGTAGTTTTTCCAAAATTCTTATTTTGCTTACGTTCAAAACACTTTTTTAAATTAATACCTTTTTTATATACTATAGATGGACAGCGGTCAAATAATTGATGAAATGATGGCTCGTTTGTAATAAACTGCCAATTTTTGTAGAGAATATCTCTTATGAAATTACTGTCGAGATTATATGTAGTAATAAAACTTTTAGAAACATTTTTTGTATTAAAATTATTGTTATTATTACTTTCAAAAACAGGCGAAATATGTGACACATCTTGGGTAAAAAATGAGACAGTACTCTCATTAAATTAATTTCCAATATTTGTGCTGTCTGATGAATGTAAGCGATCTTGGTTGTCATAATGTAATAGTGGTTTGAAGTATGAATTTTTACGTTTAGATATTACTTCTAACATCACATTGTTAATCAACTTTTTGGGGTATCCCCTATTTTTAAACATACCAAATAAATTCGAACATTCTATTAAAAAATCGTCCCATTTGCTCACCATTCTGGCAGCACTTACAAATTGACCTTTGAGGACTGCTCTTTTTTGAGTAAACGGGTGACAACTGTCAAAGTGTAAAAAACTATAACTGTATGTTTTTTTACAAAATATTTTGGATGTAAAATTTTGGTTATTGACATCCTTTTCTAGCAATACATCCAAGTAGGCTATAGAATTATTATTGAATGTAATAGTAAATTTTAGAAAAGAAGTAGTTGAATTAATATACATTAAAAATTCATCTATTTTATCTTCACTTCCACTCCAAAGTATAAATATATCATCCAAAAATCGTAAATATGTTTTACAGCAGTTAAAAAATACAGAATTAAAAACGTATTCTTTCTCCCATATATACATAACTATATTAGTAAAGAGGCCTCCACATGGAGACCCCATAGCTACACCATCCTTTTGTAAATAAATATTATTGTTAAAAATTATAAAATTGTTTTTTAAAATAATGTCCAACAATTGGTCGTGTAAATTTATTTTAGTTTGAGCCAGATCCTTATCATTCAAATACCATTCTATACCAGTATCATGTGGAATAGTAGAGTACAAATCCTTAACGTCAATTGTAATAAAAATATCATTGTTGTTATATTTCACAGATCTCATGGTAGACAAAAAATGCCATGAGTCTTTCAATAAATGTTTTTCTGAATAAATATACTTTTTAAATTGTCGTCAATGAATTTCGCTATCGGATTTGTAATGGACCCTTGTGCATCCACTATAGGTCTGAAAGGGGGTTTATTCACATTTTTTATGAATTTTAGGGACTCCGAAAATAGTCGGGGTCCTAGGATAACTTTTAGTTATGTACTCACCATAACTTTAGATGTTTGGGATCCATCTCGCCTACATTCTGTACTGATCCCTCGGCTCAGACTCGGCATGCTTATGCTATAGAGCGAGGCCTCTTATTGGCTGAGCTATCTTTATCCCAGGATGCACCACCACTAATCCCCCAGATCTTGTTTGTCCGCATTCATGCACACATGCACAACTTGATTATATAACATTGTTAGATGTTTCAAAATGAAACAACAGGATTCGGACCTTCTGATATCCTCTGATCTCCAAGGAAGGGGGAAGGAGGGTGGGTTATTAGGAATGTAGGCGAGATGGATCCCAAACATCTAAAGTTATGGTGAGTACATAACTAAAAGATGTTATGTGATCCTATCTCGCCTACATTCTGTACTGATGGGACAGCGTCCCTAGCACCTAAATCCTGGGTGGCTCATTGGAAAACACTCCTGAGCACTGTGGAACCAAATGAAGCTCGTTCTCTAGATGCCACATCTAATTTGTAGAGTGAAATAAAGGTGTGCGGGGAAGACCATGTAGCAGCAGCACAAATGTCACTAATAACATGCTTAGAATGAAATGCTATCGAAGTAGCCATAGCCTTTGTAGAATGAGCTTTGACAGAGGCGGTAAGCTCTTTGTTAGAATAAAAATAAGCTTGAGTAATACAGTCCCTGATCCATTTGGCAATAGTGACCTTTGTGACAGCTTTGCCCAATTTATTGTCTGCAAAGGATACAAACAACTGATCTGTTTTCCTTGTTTGTTTGGTCCAGTCTAAATAAAAACGTAACTGTCTGTGGACATCTAGTGTGTGGAATATGAACTCCGCTTTGTTAGAGTATTTTGGGAAAAAAACTGGAAGCTCTAACGATTGTTGTAAGCAGAAACTAGAACAAACTTTAGGGACAAAGGAAGGATTTGGCCTGAGGGATACTCTGTCTTTGTGAAAAACCAAGTACAGGGGTTTTACTGACAAAGCCTGAAGCTCTGAAACTCTTCTGGCCGAAGTAATCGCCACCAGAAAGGCTGTCTTCCATGATAGAAACTTTAGATCACATGTAGCTGCCGGTTCAAAGGGGAAAGAAGTCAAGGCGCGTAACACTATATCGAGATCCCATGGAGGTGCAGGATGAGAAATCGGAGGTCTTAATTGAGCAGCACCTTTCAAGAAGGTCTTACACAATCTGTTGCTCATTAAAGGTGGGTCTATGGATTCGTGAAAATTAGAAATTGCTGCCAATTGTACCTTGATGGTAGAAACTGAAGAGCCTTGATCGAAAAGAGAGGTCAAAAATTTTAGTACTTCTGCCACGGGAATAGAAATGGGGTCCAGGCCCCGGAGTTGAGCCCAAATAGCAAACCTTTTCCATTTGCTATAATACAGTTTCTTTGTAGCAGACTTATGGGCCGAAGATAATATGTGTACAACATCTGGATCCAATGTATGACTCCTGACTATCGTCGGAAGAGGAGGAGCCAAGCCGTCAATATTAAGGTGTGTAGAGACTGGTGGAATAGTCCCGACTGATGAACCAGTAGGTCTGGGATCTGATCCAGGAACCATGGACCTTCCAGAGCATGTTTCCGAAGATAGGGGAACCATACTTGACGAGGCCAGTAAGGAGCAATTAAGATCATTTTGCTCCCCAAGAGAGATGCCTTTTGAATCACCCTGGGAAGGAGAGGAACTGGAGGGAAGGCATAAAGCAAGCCGGTGGGCCAAGGACGGACTAGTGCGTCCATGGGGCTCTTCCCCGGAGCCGGGGTTAGGGAGAAGAATTCTTTGCACTTTGCATTCAGAGGAGTCGCGAAGAGGTCGCAACACGGAACTCCCCATTTGCTGAAAATCTGACTTGCAACTGTCATATTCAGTGACCATCATATTCAGTGACCATTCGTGAGGAGAGAGGATGGTTCTGCTCAATCTGTCGGCTATCACATTGGACTTGCCCGGTATGTGAGTAGCCACTAGGAAGCGTTTGGTCGAGACTGCCCATTCCCAAACTCTCATGGCTTCTCTGCAAAGAGGATAGGATCTGGTCCCTCCCTGTTTGTTCAGGTACCAGACAACTGACATGTTGTCTGAGTGAACAGCAATTACGCCCTGAGGGAGATAATCGTGAAGGGCTTGAAGGGACAGAAGTACTGCCCTCATTTCTAAGATGTTGATATGAAGTAAAGTCTCTTCCGGTGCCATTTGCCTTGGAGAGAGCTGCCCAGGGAATGCCCCCCCCCCCGTCTGGGAGGCGTCCGTGGTCAAAGTGGCCGCCGGAGGAGGTAGAACAAAGGGTCGTCCCTGATCCAAGTTGGAGGGCACTAGCCACCAGCGAAGGTCCCGTTTGCAAGATTCCGTGATCCATACGAGGTGACTGAGGGGGAGTTCCTGAAAGGACCACTGAGCTGAAAGAAGCCACTGGAGAATTCTCATGTGCAACCTTGCCAAGGGGACTAGAAGAACCGTGGCGGACATGGATCCCAATAGCTGCAGGACCATCCTGGCTGGAGCTTTGGGCCTGGGAAGTAAGGCTCGAACTTGAGTCTGTATAGTTTGTATTCTGTCTGTCGGTAGACAGACCCGCATGCGGTTTGAGTCTATCTCTACCCCTATGATTCTTATGTGTTGAGATGGCAGCAACACAGACTTTGGCCAATTGAAGGTGATTCCAAGGGAACTGCCCAGTGATATAGTGGCTTGGAGGCTCTGCAGTAGTAGATGTCTGGAGGTGGCAGTTAGGAGCCAGTCGTCTAGATATGGAAACACCTGGAATCCTAGACTTCTCAGGTGAGCAGTCACGACTGCCAAACACTTGGTGAACACCCTGGGGGCTGTGGTGAGACCAAAGGGCAGCGCACGGAACTGAAAATGACTGCCTCCTAGGCTGAAGCGCAGATGTCTCCTGGACGCTTGATGTACCTTGATATGATAAGCGTCCTTGAGATCTATGGAGCACATCCAAACACCCTTCTCCAGCAATGGGAGAATGGTTTGTAGGGTGACCATTCGGAACTTGGACTTTCTGACTGAATGGTTTAGGATGCTGAGGTCCAAAATGGGCCTCAAGTCCCGGTCTTTTGGCACCAAAAGAATCTTGAGTAAGTCCCTAATCCGATCTGGTCTGCGGGGACCGGTTGGATGACTCCTTTTTGCAGCAGCTTTAAAACTTCTGAAGCTGCAGTATCCCGCTGACTGGGTGGCGGGTCCGGGATTTTTTTGGACTGAGAGGGGGGATGAGAGAATGGGATGGAGTAACCTCCGGCGATAATTCGAAGCACCCATCGGTCCTGAGTGATACCTTCCCAGGCTTTTAGGTGCTTCGAGAAACGACCCCCGACTGGCTCCGGAGCAGCACAGCCGGGCAATCCCTCAGGGACTATGAAAGGCTGAAGAGCCACGAAAGGACTCGCGGTCTCCAGTGTTGCGAGGGTCTCTGCCGCCTCTGGGACGGCGTCTTCCAGAAGAATTTCTCCCTCCTCTGCCTCTGGAAGGGGAATCTTCCTGCTGAGAGGGGTAAGGCTTCTGAGATCTACGGAACCACATTTTCCCTCCTCTTTTAGCCTTGGGATAAGGCCGAAAGGGAGTGGAAAATCGTGCCCCTATGGCAGTCAGAGTCTTACCCTCCTGTTCACAGCGGGTTAGTGTGTCCTTTACCTTGGGTCCAAACAGGGAGGACCCATCAAAGGGGGCGTCGGCAAAGGAAGACTTAAAGGCCTCCGCGAAATGACACAGGCGGAGCCAGGCTTGTCTCCGTAGAGCAATGCCTGTACCCGCCGCTCTACTCGCCCCTTCGGCCGCATAAGAAATGAGCCTCATGGACGAGTTCGAGATGGACGACATTGCAGCCAGCTGAGAGCCAACCGTCTGGGCCAGCTCCTCAGGCAGGTTACCCTAGAGGGTATCGGATAGCTCTTTAATCAGATCCCTCTGAAATCTGGTAAAGTGCAAAAGGTAGTTCAAGGACCTCAATGTAAAGGCCGCTGAACTGAGGGTGCGCTTGCCGTACCGATCCATGCTCCTAGACTCCTTATTAGGAGGATGGACGGACGTCGAAGCCTCTGCTACATCTTGCTGGGTAGCAGATGCCACCACCAAAGCATCTACAGCCACACCTTTAGTTAGAAACTCTTTTTCAGGGGGTGCCGAGAGGAACTTATTCAGACGAGCAGGCGCCGGTTCCACAGAGTCTGGGTGTTCCCACGCCCTTCAACAGATCAAATCCAAGAGCTCATCGAAGGGCGGAGACACCCAGGAGGCGGAGGGCTGAGCCCCGAAGGCCTTCAGGAACACTGACTCATCAGCAGAGGGAGGTTTGGACTGCCAGCCGCCTTGTTGTTTTAGGGCCTCCAGGATGTCTGCAAAGGAGACATCATCCGAGGATGACTTAGGGGACCCCTCTGCATCATCGAGATCAGTGTCTGATGTAAGAGACTCATCAGGGGAGTCAACGTGCTTCCTCTTGCACGATCTCTTCCTGGGGGGTTCTTCCGAAGAGGCTTCAGAAGGACCTCCAGGAGGGGGAGAAACCCCAGCGGGGGTAAACCTGAGGCCCGGGGGCTCCGCTGTCTAAGGACAGGGGGACTGCCAAAGACCCAGTCTCCATATGCAGGGAAGGAGCTGGGGAAACCGTGGAGGTAGCCAAGGAAGATTTGGCTAATGCACTCCTCATAGCCCTGAAGGCGGGACCACCAGAATCCTGGGAGGGTCCCACCTCTGTGGCCACAACAGTGGACGGCACGCCCGCCGCCGACGCACCAAGAGGGAGACTTGGGACCGACAGCATCAATCCCGAAGCCTCCCCCCCAGGGCCGAAGGAAGAAGTCCGTGTACTGAACTCCGACCCAAGAGCCGGAGTTGGAGCAAGGGTCGGGCCCGACCCTAAAACCTCCACCGGTTCCACCACTGCCGGCTCCAACGGTGCCGAAGCTGTTGGAGGAGGAACCACAGTAGGGGAGTAGCACCCTGTCGATGTCCGAATCAGACATCTTGGATGATCTAGAGGATACCGATCGGGCCCGAACCGATTTCTCCATCGGCTCCGAAGGGCTCGAGGACCGGCTCTGAATGGACTCTACCACTATCGGCTCCGAGGGAGATCTTAAGGTAATTTCCCTCGGTGCCGATAAAGACTTCGACTCCGAGGGGGAAGAGTCTGAGCCGGTAACCCTTATCGGCTCCAATATCAGTGGAGCCGATGAGGGTGACCCGCCTCTCGATGCCCCAGTCCTCGGCTCCGAAACCAGAGGGGTCGAGGCTGGAGGCATTGAGGCAGACCGTTCCGCCTTCGGCTCCGAAGTCCGTGGAGCCGATGGAGAAGTCTGCTTAGATTTTTTTGCAGTCGGTTCCGACTGACTGGTCGGAGCCGACGCTTTCTTCTTTTTAGAAGGAGAAGGAGATAAAGCCTCCTCGAAGGATGGCTTGATTAACCTTTTCAGGATTAATTTGTTCTTCCTCTCCTGGAGGACTCTTGATGAAAAGGTGTGACACACGCTACACGATTCTTGTAGGTGCTTGGCGCCTAAGCAATAGACGCACGAGGAGTGGTCGTCCGTTATGGACATTTTAAAACCACACCTCGTGCATTTCTTAAACCCGGAGGGTTTGTGTTCTTTAGACATAGCCAAAAAGTCAAAACACAGTTGTCTACAGCCCAAAAAGAAGGGTTGTCACAGCAAATAAAATATCCCTTCTTTAATATTAATATTTAAAAATTTTTTTTTTTTTTTTGGAATACAAGTACAGTAGAAATAAAAATTTTCACAGAAGAAAGAGAGATAGAGAGGGTCAAGACCCTCTAACTTAAACGGGTACTTGACCCACACACAAAAAACCAAGGTAGTAGAAACAACAGGAGAAGGCCCCTCTAACTTAAACGGGAAACCTTCCCTGACAGGAAAAAACACGAAATCCTCTACAAAAACTACCAATACACACTCGAACAACAATAGCTGTTAAAACAACTTTTGGATTTAAATCAAGCAAATTTCTGACAGGAAAAAGCCTAAATAAATAGTACTTAGCCCAGCCAAGTTGAGACCACGTCTAAGCTTTGTAAGCGGCAAACGAGATCTGGGGGATTAGTGGTGGTGCATCCTGGGATACAGATAGCTCAGCCAATAAGAGGCCTCGCTCTATAGCATAAGCGTGCCGAGTCGGAGCCGAGGGATCGGCTCCGAGCCCATCAGTACAGAATGTAGGCGAGATAGGATCACATAACATCTAATATTCATATAATTAAATTCATCAATATTTATATCACCATCAATGACTAGGTAACAGAGGATGCCTTTGATCCGCCTGTATGCCCCATTCATTTCATTAGTGGAAGTAAATTGATATGTAGAACTTTTTAAAATAAGTTCCATTTCGTTGGTGTAATCATCAGTATTAAATATAGTAATACCCCCTCCTTTATCTGGCTTTATAAATCTGACATTATTCATACTACTCATGCTCAATTTTGGAGAAATTGTAAGTTCTATATCTCATGTTTGCCCCCTTAATTGCTCGAAAATCTAACTCTCACATTTTCTCAAATATTTCTAGGGTAGGATGTAATGGAGGATTAAAAGAAGTAGATACGTAAAATGGTCTGGTCACTTCTTCAGTGTTGTGAAATAGAAAACCTAAATTTAACTTCCTGACAAACATTTTCAAATCAATTAAGGAATGTGCAATATCCATATTCCTACTAGGAATAAAAGATTGACCACGAGACAACACTTCACAAATATTACTATCAAAGACTAAATCAGTATAATTATAAACCACAAAATCTTTCTTGTTGAAAATGGGTCCATTTATGGTCAAGTGTGCACCAACTAACGACCCCTCCATTGACCCTTGTAATGGTTGTTTCTCCCTCTGGTAAAGGTGCCCCGACTAAGTTTGTTGTTGTGGACCCCAGTTCCTTCTCTGGTTTTGCTGTTGAAAGTTCTGCTGGCGTTGCATTAGTCTTTCCGATCTTCGTAAAGGTGGGAAAGTTTCTGTTCCAAAAAAATCTGTGTCGTCCTCGTATACATAATCATCTCTGTTAATATCTAAATTAATATTATTGTCATTAGAGTAATCGGTAGTACCCAGTTTTTGTCCCCATTGTTGTGAGATAGGTGGTGGGGGGTAAGCCGTACCTTGCCTATAAGCATTTAAGTCCCGGTCAAGCTTAAGTTTCTTATCTCTAATTACTTTCATTTTCTCATCAATTGACTTGAAAAAGTCGAAGGTAGTCATAGTCATTATTACTAAAGGCACAATCTTTCTTAACCAATGTATCGAGTTCATTAGCTTGTTTAGTCAGTGCCTCTAATTTTTTTTATTGTCACTGATAACTAATTTCATATAGTCAGTTCCAAACTTATCAAATAACTTAATTAGGTCTAGGTGCAGAGGAGAACTTGCTATGAGGCCCGTGGGAAATCTCCAAACACGTAGCCCCTTTGGGACAATATTCTTATTTATGCATTCCTGAAAATAATTATTGTCCATCTGTAATTTTTTTATTTTTAGTAAAACATAGTCCAAATCAGTCAGTTTGTCATTAAGTGTTTTAGACATACCTGGGGTACTATTAATTGTAGATGAAATACCTTTACTGTTTTTTATCCACGTTGAAAAATCATCAATCGTGCTGGCGTTTGAAACCGCTGAAGTAGAAGGTTGGTTATTTATTGCTGCGTCCATTCGACCCGAAATAGAGGGACCTCTCCTATTAGACTCATTCAAATCCGACCCATTAATGTCCACCAATGGGTTTGAGTGAAGAGTAAGGTTAGAATACTGAGACAAGTTACGCTGTTCCATTCGATCCATACGGTCAGTTAATTTTTGAATTAGTTGCGTTAAAGAATTAAACGTGTTTTCAGAAGTAATTTCTGGTGCTGTTTCAGTCTCCGTCTCAGCCACATCCATGTCGAAGTAACCAAAACAATAAAAGCTAAGGACCAACAATCCAACCAGATAAAACAAAATCACGGATAGACTGAAACGTTTAATAAAAAAAACAAACAAGTAGCACAGTATACAAAAAAATTCCAGTAAGTGCTTTCGGTTAGCTCCTGCCAAACTTTCCCCAACTGATGTAATGCATCACTTCCTGTGTATTAAATAAACAATCCACTAACATAATTAATGAATTAAATAATTAATAAAATTAAAAAATTCAAATGCTTAAAGGAACAGCACCAGTTATCATAAACAAAGTAACCAACCTTCTACTTCAGCGGTTTCAAACGCCAGCACGAGTGATGATTTTTCAACGTGGATAAAAAACAGTAAACGTTTTTCATCTACAATTAATAGTACCCCAGGCATGTCTAAAACACTTAGTGACAAACTGGCTGATTTGGACTATGTTTTACTAAAAATAAAAAAATTACAGATGGACAATAATTATTTTCAGGAATGCATAAATAAGAATATTGTCCCAAAGGGGCTACGTGTTTGGAGATTTCCCACGGGCCTCATAGCAAATTCTCCTCTGCACCTAGACCTAATTAAGTTATTTGATAAGTTTGGAACTGACTATATGAAATTAGTTATCAGTGACAATAAAAAAACATTAGAGGCATTGACTAAACAAGCTAATGAACTCGATACATTGGTTAAGAAAGATTGTGCCTTTAGTAATAATGACTATGGCTACCTTCGCATTTTCAAGTCATTTGATGAGAAAATGAAAGTAATTAGAGATAGGAAACTTAAAAAGCTTGACCGGGACTTAAATGCTTATGGGCAAGGTATGGCATACCCCCCCCCACCACCTATCTCACAACAATGGGGACAAAAACTGGGTACTACCGATTACTCCAATGACAATAATATTAATTTAGATATTAACAGAGATGATGATGTATACGAGGACGAGACAGATTTTTTAGGAACAGAATCTTTCCCACTTTTACGAAGATCAGAAAGACTAATGCAACGCCAACAGAACTTTCAACAGCAAAACCAGAGAAGGAACTGGGGTCCATAACAACAAACTTACAGTCGGGGCACCTTTACCAGAGGGAGGAACAACCATTACAAGGGTCAATGGAGGGGTCGTTAGTTGGTGCACACTTGACCATAAATGGACCCGTTTTGTATTATAACAACAAGAAAGATTTTGTGGTTTATAATTATTCTGATTTAGTCTTTGATAGTAATATTTGTGAAGTGTTGTCTCGTGGTCAATCTTTTATTCCTAGTAGGAATATGGATATTGCAAATTCCTTAACTGATTTGAAAATGCTTGTCAGGAAGTTAAATTTAGGTTTTCTATTTCACAACACTGAACAAGTGACCAGACCATTTTACATATCTAGTTCTTTTAATCCTCCATTACATCCTACCCAAGAAATATTTGAGAAAATGTGAGAGTTAGATTTTCGAGAAATTAAGGGGGCAAACATGAGATATAGAACTTACAATTTGTCCAAAATTAAATAAAATCTCATGCTCAATTTAAGTAGTATGAATAATGTCAGATTTATACAGCCAGATAAAAGAGGGGGTATTACTATATTTAATATTGATGATTACATCAATGAAATGGAACTTATTTTAAAAAGTTCTACATATCAATTTAGTTCCACTAATGAAATGAATGGGTCATACAGGCGGATCAAAGGCATCCTATATGACCTATTCATTGATGGTGATATAAATATTGATGAATTTAATTATATGAATATTAGTTATCCTAGGACCCCGACTATTTTCGGAGTCCCTAAAATTTATAAAAAATGTTAATAAACCCCCTTTCAGACCTATAGTGGATGCACAGGGGTCCATTATAAATCTGATAGCGAAATTCAATGACGACAATTTAAAAAAGTATATTTATTCAGAAAAACATTTATTGAAAGACTCATGGCATTTTTTGTCTACCATGAGATCTGTGAAATATAATGACAATGACATTTTTATTACAACTGACGTTAAGGATTTGTACTCTACTATTCCACATGATACTGGTATAGAATGGTTTAACACTTATTTGAATGAGAAAGATCTGGCATAAACTAAAATAAATT
Source organism: Protopterus annectens (assembly GCF_019279795.1). Classification (NCBI taxonomy): domain Eukaryota; kingdom Metazoa; phylum Chordata; order Ceratodontiformes; family Protopteridae; genus Protopterus; species Protopterus annectens. The sequence goes on along the minus strand of NC_056741.1, from coordinate 1,288,620,321 downwards.
TACACGACCAATTGTTGGACATTATTTTAAAAAACAATTTTATAATTTTTAACAATAATATTTATTTACAAAAGGATGGTGTAGCTATGGGGTCTCCGTGTGGAGGCCTCTATGCTAATATAGTTATGTATATATGGGAAAAAGAATATGTTTTTAATTCTGTATTTTTTAACTACTGTAAAACATATTTACGATTTTTGGATGATATATTTATACTTTGGAGTGGAAGTGAAGATAAAATAGATGAATTTTTAATGTATATTAATTCAACTACTTCCTTTCTAAAATTTACTATTACATTCAATAATAATTCTATAGCCTACTTGGATGTATTGCTAGAAAATGTCAATAACCAAAATTTTACATCCAAAATATTTTGTAAAAAAACATACAGTAATAGTTTTTTACACTTTGACAGTTGTCACCTGTTTACTCAAAAAAGAGCAGTCCTTAAAAGTCAATTTGTAAGAGCTGCCAGAATGGTGAGCAAATGGGATGATTTTTTAATAGAATGTTTGAATTTATTTGGTATGTTTAAAAATAGGGGATACCCCGAAAAGTTGATTAACAATGTGATGTTAGAAGTAATATCTAAACGTAAAAATTCATACTTCAAACCACTATTACATTATGACAACCAAGTTCACTTACATTCATCGGACAGCACAAATATTGGAAATGAATTTAATGAGAGTACTGTCTCATTTTTTACCCAAGATGTGTCGCATATTTCACCTGTTTTTGAAAGTAATAATAACAATAATTTTAATACAAAAAAATTTTCTAAAAGTTTTATTACTACATATAATCTCGACAGTAATTCCATAAGAGATATTCTCTACAAAAATTGGCAGTTTATTACAAACGATCCATCATTTCATCAATTATTTGACCGCTGTCCATCTATAGTATATTAAAAAGGTATTAATTTAAAAAAGTGTTTTGAACGTAAGCAAAATAAGAATTTTGGAAAAACTACTAGATGTGGTAGATGCAAATATTGTTCTTATGTTTATGAAACAAATGAAATTACAATTAATAAGTATAGAAGTTAGTTTAAGGGACAGGGCCTCTTGCATTACTGAAAAAGTTGTTTACTGTGCTTTATGTACTAGTTGCACTATGTTCTATATTGGTAAAACAGAAAGGAAACTTAAAGAACGTATTAACATATAAGATCAATACGTGATGGCAATGAATTGAATGCTCTGGCAAAACATATTAATGCATTCCCTTCACATTCTTTTAAGTTTGTTGTTTTAGATGTTATAAAAATGGATGTTAGAGGGGGTGCATGGCAACCGTTCTTGGAGAAACTTGAATTAGAATGGCAACTGAGACTTAATGCCAATAATTCACCAGGGATGAATAATACTACCTCTATAAGTAGTGTTTTAAAATTAAAATCACTAGAGAGATGATTAGGAACATTTTTACATTTTCCATCTTATTTCTTATTTTAGCATCATTTTTTAATCTTTAATTTTTATTTTTTATAATAATTACATATTAATCCAAAAATTTTTTTTACATGAGATAAATTTTATCCACTATTTTTGTTGAGTTATATATTTATTAATCAATCATTTACTTATTATATTTACTTACTATTTATTACTTACACACATTATATCACATATATACACCATCACACATTATACATTAAATTTAATATATTATAAATATATATTTAAATTTATATTTATATATTTATATTATTTATATTTAATTATATATATGTATTTATTTACATTTGTTCTAATATATTACATATTCATATTTATATTTTTAGATATACATATATGTCCTATAGTAACTTTTAGGTTTCTTATATGTACATATTTTTAACAGTTATTTTATATCTGTGAGGTTCCTCTATATACACATACTCATATATTATTGAACGTACAAGATTATGTGCGTTCTTTTATTATCCCATATATATATATATATACATATTGTCCGTCTTTTATGTAATTTTATTGGCTTTTGATATATTATGTACATCGTTACAAAGTTCACATCTTGTTGTCATTATTTATACATATGCCTAGTTACTTTATTATTTTATAATTATCACTAATATTGCTCGTGAAACAGCTCACACATTATTCAAGTTTTACAGTCTTCATTCTTTCCAGATTTTATGTTTTATGTTTGCGTTTGTCATTCTTGATATCTGAAATGTCACATTTAACCTGTTTATGTGCTAACCAGGGTTGAATGGGTACTTTGTTTATGATAACTGGTGCTGTTCCTTTAAGCATTTGAATATTTTAATTTTATTAATTGTTTAATTCATTAATTATGTTAGTGGATTGTTTATTTAATACACAGGAAGTGATGCATTACATCAGTTGGAGAAAGTTTGGCAGGAGCTAAACGAAAGCGCTTACTGGAATTTTTTTGTATACTACGCTACTTGTTTGTTTTTTATTAAACATTTCAGTCTATCCGTGATTTTGTTTTATCTGGTTGGATTATTGGTCCTTGGCTCTTATTGGTCTTGCCAGATGCCTTAAACTGCCCTCCTACCCCCAATCTGGGAAGCGTCCGTGGTGTTTTGAAATTATTTATTGTGGTCTCATTTTTTTACATCCAAAAACCTGTCATTTTAACAGTTAAAAAATGCCAGGATTTGGATATAAAAAAAAAAGAGACCACAATAAATAATTTCAACACTTTTCCCACCTTTAATGTGACCTATAACCTGTACAATTCAATTGAAAAACAAATCTGCTAGGGAAGAAAATATAAAAAAATAAACATACAACAAGCTGGTTGCATAAGTGAGCACACCCTTAAACTAATACTTTGTTGAAGCACCTTTTGATTTAATTACAGTATTCAGTCTTCTTGGGTACACACCTGCTATCAATTAAAGAGATTCTGATTAACCCCAAATAAAGTTCAGCTGTCCTAGTAGGATTTTCCTGACATTTACTAAGTTGCTTGCTACAGCAAAAACCATGGTTCGCAGAGAGCTTACAAAGCATCAAAGGGATTTAATTGTTGAAAGGTATCAGTCAAGAGAAGGGTACAAAAAAAATTCACAGCATTGGATATACCATGGAACACAGTGAAGACAGTTATCAAAAAGTGGAGAAAATATGGGACAACAGTGACGTCGCAAAGAACTGGATGTCCCTCCAAAATTGATGAAAAGGCGAGACTAAAACTGGTCAGGGAGGTTGCCAAGAGACCTACAACAACACTGAAGGAGCTGCAGGAATTTCTGACCAGTACTGGTTCTGTACTACATATGATAACAATCTCCTGTATTCTCCATATGTCTGGACTATGGGGTAGGGTTGCAAGATGGAAGCATTTTCTTGCACAGAAAAACATCCAGACCAGGCTAAAATTTGCAAAACAATACATCAAGTCTCCCAAAAGCATGTGGGAAAATGAGTTATGGTCTGATGAGACCAAGGTTAAACTTTTTGGCCACAATCCCAAAAGGTACGTTTGACGCAAAAACAACACTTCGCATCACCAAAAGAAATCCATCCCCAAGGTCATGGTGGTGGCAGTAACATGCTTTGAGGAACAGTTTCGAATACCAGTCACTTTTGGCCCAAAACCTTCAGGCATCTGCTAGAAAGATGAAGAGGAATTACACCTTTCAACATGACAATGACCCTAAGCATACATCCAAAATCATCAAAAGAATGTCTTCACCAGAAGAAAATTACAGTTTTGGAATGGCTCAGCCGGAGCTCAAACCTAAATCCAATAGAAAATCTGTGGGGTGACCTGAAGAGGGCTGTGCACATGAGATGCCCTCGCAATCTGACAGATTTGGAACACTTTTGCAAGAAGAATGGGCAAACATTGCCAAGTCAAGATGTGCCATGCTGACAGACTCCTAACCAAGAAGACTGAATTATGCAACTAAATCAAAATTTGCTTACACAAAGCATTAGTTCAAGGGTGTGCACACTTAAGCAACCAGCTAATTATACGTTTATTTTTTATATTTTTCCCCCTAACGGATTTTTTTCAAATGAACTGTCCAGGTTATAGGTTACACTAAAAGTAGGAAAAGTTTTGAAATGATTTATTGTTGTCTCTTTTTTTATATCACAAAAACCTGGCATTTTAACAGGGATGTGTACACTATTTATATCCAGTGCAACTGGAATTCTTGATTTCATATAAGAATTAATACAGCTATAATATGTATTTTATTATCAGTATTTACTTATTTTTAAATTTATTTTTTTTTTCTTGCTTAATTGCTGGGAGACCTTTTGCCGGTCTAATTTTGATTTATTTCTTACTGTAGAGAATCTACTGTAAAGTTGCAATGATTTGCTTTTTATACAATTTTAATAATTTCATACTCTACTAGCTAGGTAATTCTCTGTTTCTCTGCTATATTTTAACTTTGCTGTTAACATCATCACATAATACATTTTCTAATATCTTACAACCATAGTCAATTTCTTTATCTGACCTTCTAGTTCCTCCCTTATATTATCATAATTCAATTATCCATTACTGCATTTTTTTCTGGCGTTACATGCAAGTTTTTGCCTTTTTATATCAGATGTAATTTAAAGGAGAACCACACCCACAGACTCAAAAAAAATGCTTATATCATCATGCTTTGGTGTTTCTTACATTTATTACCACTCTGGGACTATTTACAGGTTTTTTAATATTTTTATATATAATTTCTGAGTCTCAACACATAGGGTCTAGCATCCTGAAGTGATAATGATTATTTAGTCTGCCTTTAGGTATCCCACAATGCAGTGCTCGTCTCTAAATAAAATTACATCACACAGACCTCTTTCTTCCCAAAGCTTCTGTCACTGCATTGATTTTAGGCTTACACTGCTGCCCTTCAGTCACTTTTAAGTAACATTTCATGCCGTTCAATGACTACTTAAAACAAACAGTGCACATGCCATAGAACTGACTTTCAAAGTGCTTTTTATTGCTGCTTCTTTTTAGAAAGACTAAAATGCAGTCTTTTGTGAAGACTGAATTGTACTACTTCGATTAATCTCTCATCTCCCCTCATGCCTAACTTCCTTAGCTGTCAAAGTGCTAAGGGTAATGTGAGCTATTACCTGTTGCGATGGACAGCTCACAGCAGGAGACACGACTCATGTACTGTTTCCTTGTTCTAGCCTTTACTTTCTGTATGGGTAGGGGAAGGACCAGGGGAGCTGTGACATCACAGCACGGGTGGGTTTTTAGGATGGTCATGGTGATGTCAGTTTGGGGAGGGAAAAGGCCAGAAAAAGTACAGTTTTGTACCTACCATAAATGTAGATGTCCAATAGATATGCAACTGCAGTCCTTACATATGGGTTTGTCCTGCCTCAGGCAGCCCTTCGGTCGGCCGGATTCCAAAGTCTGGGTCTGGCGTCGGCTAATGTCGCCTCCTCCCCAACGTCAGAGCGGCTGGGGTATAAAGGCATCCGCCGACGCCATCTTCTTCAGTGTTTCTTGCCCCAGATGCCAGGTGCCCTCCAAAGAAGGCTAAATTTGGTGAATGGATAAAAAATTCCAGGCATGCACAACAGTAATAAACAGATACACCATAACAGATATCCCCAGCTAATAGAGAAAGGGGGGATAGACCCATAAGGAAAATTGCAGAGGGGGTAGGAGGGAGGGAAAACCTGACTGCAGTTGCATATCTATCGGACATCTACATTTATGGTAGGTACAAAACTGTACTATGTCTTTCAAGAATGCAACTGCAGTCCTGGCATATGGGTTGAATACCATAGCCAAGCTGGGGGTGGTAGGATCTAAGAAAGGGATGGTGTAGCTAAAATGCCCTGCAGGACTGCCGAAGCAAAGCCTGCTTAGGATCTGGAGTATAAAGGCAGGTTGTAGTGTTTGGTAAATGTATGCACGGAGCTCCATATAGCAGCCTCTAGAATGTCCTTTGTAGCCACTCCTCTGAGAAAGGCTGTGGGTGTGGCTATAGCTCTGGTGGAGTGTGGCCTAATATTGGCTGGCACACCTTTTCCATGAAAAGAGTAACAGAATCTGATGCAGTGTCCAATCCATTTTGAAATTGTTTGTTTGGAGATTGCCTTTTGAACCAGCAGCATCTTCAGAAATGCAATTTCTCTCCTGGAAAACGGTTTTCCTGTTGGCAGTTACCTCAGAAAGAAGAGTCTAGCAGCATAGGCTACAAATAGTTGGTCAGACTTTCTGGTGGTCTTGTTCTGTCCAAGTAGTAGCGTAATTGTCTGTGTATGTCCAAAGTGTGCAGCAGCTTTCCCCCCCTTATCTTGAGGCTTGGGAAAGAAAGTAGGCAGGTGAATTGCTTGATTTAGAGACACCCTGGATATCACTTTTGGCATGAATGAAGGATTGGTTCTTAGAGAAACTCTGTCCTGATGAAAAATGAGAAAGGGAGGTACTGCCATGAGGGCCTGTATCTCTGAGACTCTTCTTGCTGAGGTAACTGCCAACAGGAAAACCGTTTTCCAGGAGAGAAATTGCATTTCTGAAGATGCTGCTGGTTCAAAAGGAGGAAGAGTTAATTTTTCCAAGACGAAATTGAGGTCCCATGCAGGTACTGGTGGTTTTCTAGGAGGTTTGATATTCTTTATCCCTCTTAGAAACTGTCTTAGCAAGGGATGCGAAAACACAGGTGGGTCACAGTTGTATTTTGCTGAGATTGCTGAAGCGTGAATTTTTATGGACGAATATGAGAGGCCACTATGAAACATTTCTGCCAAGTATTCTAATATCTGTGGTATGCTCATTACTGATGCATCCTGACCCTTGTTGGCATTCCAGTTGATGAATCTCTTCCACTTGGCTGAATAGGTTTTTCTGGTGGAAGGTCTGCGTGCTTCCAGTAAGATCTCTTGAACTTTTTCGGAAAGAGAGATATGGGTAAAAGTCATGGAACCCTCCAAGCCGTCAGCTGCAATGTTTGCAGGCTTTGATGAACAGTCCTGTAATTGTGCTGAGTTAGAAGCAGAGGCCATTGAGGCAGGGGCCACGGTTTGGTGTGAGTTATGCTCAGTAGCAATGGATACCAGTGCTGTCTTGGCCAGTCTGGAGCTATCAAAATGCCTTTTGGTTGTTCTGCTTTGATCTTCAGTAACACCTTGGTCAGTAATGGTAGAGGAGGGAATGCATAAATTGTTAGGGAATTCCAGCTGAAGGAGAGAGCATCCTTTCTCCAGGCTAGAGGGTGGTGCGTCCTTGAACAGAACTTCTCCAGGTGATGATTGAGGTGAGAAGCAAAGAGATCTATGCCTGGTCTTCCCCATGCACTTATTTGTGAGAAAATGTGTGGATGCAGCATCCATTCGTGCGGATCCAAGAAATTTCTGCTCAGCCTGTCCGCCAGAACATTGTCCTTGCCAGGAACAAACTGGGATTGCAAGTGGATGTTCAATTTCAGGGACTTTTCCCAAAGAGTCATTGTCAGTCTGCAGAGGGGATAAGAATGAGTGCCTCCCTGCTTGTTTATATACCACATGACAGTGGTGTTGTCTGTCCTTATTAGCAGATGACCTTGTTGAAGGGATTTCCCGAAGGCCTCGATTGCATGTATCACTGCCAACATCTCTTTTTGATTTATGTGCAGATGCATTTCCCTGGGAGTCCATTGCCCTTGAATGCATCTGCCCTCCATGTGCGCCCCCCATCCATGATCTGAGGTGTCTGTTGTAATGATTTGACTTGCTTGAGGTTTGTTGAAAGACATGCCTTTGTTTAAATGACTTGCTTGAGCCCACCACAAAAATTCCCTTTGCAGGCATGGAATGAGTGGTATTACATCTTCTAGGTTGTGGCTACATCTTCTGTTGGGATGGCAGTAGTCTTGATTTTTGAATGTTGACTGTGTATCCCAAAGCCTGTAGTAATTGAATGACATAGTCCAAGTTTCTTATCAAGGTTTGTTTGCTGTCTGCTTGTATAAGGCAGTCGTCCAGGTAAGGGTATATTTGAATCCCCTGGAGCCTGCAATGTGCAACTAATGATGCCAGGCATTTCATGAATACTCTGGGCGCAGTAGATAAGCCAAACGGCAATGCTGAGAATTGATAATGCTCTGACCCTGCAAGAAATCTGAGGTATCTTCTGCAACTGTGTCTGATTGGAACATGCAGGTATGCCTCCTTGAGGTCCAGAGTAACCAGCCAAGACCCCTTGCCCAGCATGGGAAGGAGTTGCTGTAACGTCAGCATTTTGAATTTTGGCACAATGAGAAAAAGTGTTTAGAGCGGACAAGTCCAGTATAGGTCTCCATTGCTTTTCTTTTCTTGGAACAAGGAACAGTCTTGAATAGAATCCCTGGCCTTGTTCCTGAGGAGGAACCTTTTCTATTGCTTTTATTTGTAACAGCTTTGAAACTTGTATGAGTGCCTCTGCCCTTTGATTTTGTGGCAGGTTTGGCATGCCTTGTCTTGTTGGTAAGGTATGGAAGTGGAATCTGTAACCTTTGTCTATTATATCCAGAATCCATTTGTCCTTGGTTAAAATGTGCCAGTTCTTTGAGAATAAGGATAATTTTCCGCCTAGAGGTGCTTCTCTTTGAGCCTTGGTCGGCGGTGTGAAAGTCAAGTCATTGTGATTGTCCTTGTGGTGCAGCTGAACTCCCTGTGCCACTTCTCTGATTTGGTGGTTGCTATTGGCGGCCCCTGTAGGAGCCTCGGTATTGCCCTCTACCTCGAGCACGCCTGTTTTTTCCCCTTTGAAACTTGTCAGTGTCTGGAAAGGACCAATTCTTTGAAGGCCAATTCCTGCTGAATCTGGGTGGCTGAACCTGGAGGAAATCTTTGACTGTCTGTACTGATTTAGCCTTTTCCTCAATAGACTTCAACACATCCTGTGCATTAGCACCAAAAAGCTTCTGTTTTTCCAGAGGTGCATCTAGGAGCTTTACTTTAACATGGTCTGGCAGTGGCTGTTCTTTCAACCAAGCATGTCTACGTATAATGGTCCCTGTCATAGCTGCCCTACATGAAGCTTCCAATGCATCATAACCACACTGAAGAAAATGATTGCTAACCTGCTGAGTGTTATGAACCAAATCCTGCAATGCCTTTCTATCTATAGGCTCAGGAGAGGCTAACTTTTCTGCAAATCATCCATTAAGTAATCCTGGTACTGAAACATATGAAAAAGACAGTTAAATGACCTCATGGCAAGGGTGGAAGAGGTATAAACTTTTTTGCCCCATCTCTCCAGGGACCTAGATTCCCTGTCCGTGGGCAAAGGGTTTTTGGCCGAGGAAGTAGCCACTCCCTTGGGCCCCTGAGAAATAGTTTCTAGATCCACAGAGTGGGCCTTAAAGAGATGCTTATGAGTTTCAGGAACCCTGTAATATCTGTCTGGCTTGACAGGAGTACGAGGGAGAGAATCAGGGGTAGCACTGGAGTCTGAGTATACATCATCCAAGACATCCAACACTGGAGGAATAGCTAATGGTCTGTGCTGGGGTAACTTAAGGAAGGTACGTAGCCTTTTCCTGGAGTCATAGAATTCCTGACCCTGCCACTGAAAATGTTCTCTCATGGAGTGGAGAACTTCTCCGAAAGAAATATCCTCTGGAGGAGAGGCAGAAGGAATTGATTCCTCAGCATCAGAGTCCTCGTAGGCCTGGAAGGATTCTTCCTGGGTATCTGAGTGCTCTGAATCCCTAGAGGCTTCATCTGAAGAGAGGGTGTCTGTCTGCTCAGTCCTAGGCCTTTTATCTGCAGGCAGCTGAGAACCTCTGTCTGGATGCACCTGAGAACCTCTGATTAGAGAGATTAGATCTGCAGCTAGAGTCATGATCTGTTTATCAGAAGAGGGGCCCTGGGAAAAAGATTTAGGAGGATGGGCCTTAGCCTGGCTGGCAGCCTTAGCACATGTGTAGGCCTTGATGGACATGGAGACCGGAGGCCTAGCTGTCCCACGTGCAGGAGTAACCTTATCCACTGGTATGGTGTCAGGTAAATCTTGAGCTTCGGTTTCGGGAGGAAAATCAACAACCGGCACCGGGGAAACCTCCGGAACCGAGGTATGCGGTAAAGCGGTGTCGTCGGTCTGGAGAGGTTGAATTACAGCCTCCGAAGAGACCGATGCACTCGCCGAAGGCTTAGGCATGGTATCGGTGGACGACGCGGGCCGAGGATGTCGGTCCCGGTCCTTACGGTTTTTGGAAATATGTGCTGTCGGTTGTTCCGATGGCATGATATAAGCGTACTTTTCGCCAAAAAAGTCTTCGGCAAATTCTGCCCGGCGCCTGAGTGTACGCTTATTAAAGCAAGCACAGGCAGCACAGGCCAAGATGTCGTGGTCTGGGCCCAGGCAGGGAAGGCAGTAAGAATGGAAGTCCTTATGAGGTATTTGTTTACCACAAGACAAACAATTATTAACCTTTTCAATTTTTTCTGACATCGGCTGAGGCAAGAAAAATGTTCCCCAAAGGGGTACTTAGCTTTTTGATGACTTCGGTAACAGAAAACACAGGAGCTGACCAACCGGCACTTGCGAACTGCTTCTGCTTCGGGCACCACGCGGCAAGAAAGACTGAAGAAGATGGCGTCGGCGGATGCCTTTATACCCCAGCCGCTCTGACGTCGGGGAGGAGGCGACATTAGCCGACGCTGGACCCAGACTTTGGAATCCGGCCGACCGAAGGGCTGCCTGAGGCAGGACAACCCATATGTCAGGACTGCAGTTGCATTCTTGAAGGACATCTACCTGTATTCATTGGCCTTGATGGCATCAATGAATTGGAGACTGCATCAAGCTTTTCCAGGGCCTGGTAAAAGTTTTTTGAAAGTGAAACCACCACAGTACAGTAAGGCACTGTTCTAATGCACAGAAACTGTCGGTTTAAAATATTTTAAATGTTGTATTGCTATTCATTCATAGCAGGACTGTAAACAGGAAGAAAACGGACAGAGAAGTTGAGCATTTAATAATAGAACCCCGTCACTGTCCTGTAATTGTGATCACATTTACTAAATTATGGACCATTTTTTAGCAACTAAACTGTCAGTTAGCTGCTACAATGTCTAACACCTTTTCTCCTCTTGTCTTTCCCTCCAATGACGAAGGCATGACAACTAATGTGTGTGATCTCCTGGGTGTATGTAAATTCTGCAATGAGCTCAGTCAATTTTATTTTTGGATAATTAAAAATATCCCCTAATAGTAATATATGTTTTTGTTCAATAATCTTATCCCTACATTGAATATACTCATGATACTTACTAGAGTCTATACCTGGGCACCCATACCATGTTCCTTATGTAGGACTATATAGCCTAATATGTAAGCAATTAGTGTTACCATATGTTGGTTTGCCAATATTAAGATGGATGGGATGTAGTAATTCATTAGTAAAGAAACTCCACTACCTCAATTCTGCTGTCTGAGATAGGCATATATACTATTTTTATATCTAGGGAAGCTAATTTCAGTGAAATCGCATGTCTCCACAATACCAAATATTTTGTAAACATCTTGAGAATTCTGATTCTTCAATGAACTGAGGCCATTTCATTTAGGACAATTAGAATATCCTAATAGTAAGCTTCATCTATTTTCAAAAATCTTATCCTCACATTGTATTTAATCATAATGTTTACTGAAGTCCATGCTGGGCTCGAATAGCATATCATCCATTAGTGTCCATATGATTTAATACATTAAGTATTAATGTCATATGTTTGCCTGCCAGTATTAAAGTGGATGTGATGTAACAGATTGATAAAACTCCACCATCTCTGTTTTGTCTGAGACATATATATTTTTTACACCCAAGAAAATAATTTCAGAAGAGTCCCATGCCTCTACAATCATAACAATTATGTAAACTTCTTGAGTTAATATAAACATCAGTTTGTTGGTCATTTCCCCAAACTTTGAGAATTACAGAGGATGCAATACAGAAAATAATTTGATCTGTAAATTCTGGATTGTTCTGGGAAGAATTTCCTTAAAAAGGCTTAACATGGTCTGATATTTTTTACTCAATAATCCGAATCCATAACAACTTAATATATAGTTTATGTAGTAGGAAAAACATCCTTGGTTCCACCACAGCTACAAAAATGTTAAAAACAAACTTTAATCTTCAGTAAAAACAACAAAAACAGGAGCACAGTAAAATTCCTTGATAAGCGCTTTCGGCTTACTAGCCTTAATCAGATCATATGTCTTAGCTATGCTTACCCTGAATTTAAAGACAGACTAAACTAACAGAGTAAACCAATCAATGTTCCAGACACACAGCCATAACCAATGAAAACTCATTAGTTTGCATACAGCATATCTCCGTGTGTCTTGCTGTGAGCCAATCATTACTGTATCTCTAGGTATCAAATGTTTAGTATCCTAGTGGCAGAACTATCCAATAGCAACAAAGTTAATGATTTGCATACAGCATACATCCCGCTCCTTGTTACAGTCAATCATATTTATGCCTTCAAATATCCAATCTACAATTTTCTTGTCCTGTAGCTATCTAATAGCATCGGAGGGACTGAATTCCTTTGATTGCCAGAATATATTGTTATTCAGTTCATTCAATAATATGCAGCACTTCACAGAAGCAAGTAGCGCATATGATACAGTTTTATAAGTGCAATAGCATTAGTGCTCTTGCATATAAATTCCCATTATTTGCGTATTGCACAGTATAGCGAATTAATACATGTATCCATGTGGTTTTCAGAGTAACATACTCTATATGCCTCCTTAAGTATTCTTTGCCATTTGCTCCTTGTTCTTTAGAAAATACTGCCTGGTCACAGATTCAGCATAAAATAATTCACCACAAAAAGTGTTATCACTGCTACAGCATTCCTTGTTTTTATCAGTCTCTGCCTTGAATAATTAAACTGCAAATGATGTAAATATATTCGCAGAACAACTTGGCAAAGCATAGAATAGATCGCAGCTCTTATATTCCATTCTATAAACTACACTCATTTTTCTTGCTTTTAGCATAGGTTTCAATGGGGCAACACTGGTGGACAGTTGGCTCTCAAGCTGGTTATCCAGCTGGATTCATGTAGTTCAGTTCTGTTTTTAATATCCCCTTCTCATAAAATTATGGGAATAACTTCCACCGCTCTGAATTTAAAGCAGTGGGTGGGACTACTGCAACATGCGCTGCAAGAGCATTTGTGAGATCCAATTTCTTAATATCTCTAAGATGACGCAGGATCCGATTTTTAAAAAGCTGATCTGTTTTGCCTATGTAAAAAGCAGTACAATGTGTACAGCAAGGAAGTTAAATTAGATATTGTGTATTGCAGCTTGCATATGTATTGAAACTGTAGATATGGTTTGTGCATGGAAGTATAAACATATCGTCACTATCCAAGTGATTACATGCTTTACATCTGTGGCACCTATAAGTACCCTTTCTACTTGAGATTTCTTGTTCAGCAGTGCCATCTTTGTTACAAAGTAGTCTTTTTAGATTTTTATTCCTGAAGGTGAATCGAGGTGACTCGACCAACAATATCTTTAAGCTTTTCATCAGCAGTGAGTATGGGCCAAAATCTTCTGATAATGCCACATACTCTCTTGTTATCCATACTGTAAGTTAAATTGCAGGTGATTTCTTCGAATCCTTGGTTTCGCATTCTTCTTATGTAAGTCTGGTCCTTGGTTGGAGAAATATGGTTGGCCTCTTCCATTCCGGATGTCATCTTGTTCATTCACCTTTATTAGTTTTTTTGCATCATAACCCCCTTGCTTCTAGGTTAGATTGCAAATTCAGAAATTCTGAATCAAACTTTTGGTCATTTGTGCAGAGCCTAGCGATCCTTATTGCTTGGTTTTCAAAAATATTATTAAAGACATGGCCAGGATGCATGCTTGAAAGATGTAAATAATGGTTTCTCCAGGTTGATTTTCTATATATACTGGTACTCAGACTTGAGTTGGCATGAATGCTGATCTTCACATCCAAAAAATCAATAGTCTCTATCGAAGATTTAACTTTGAATTCCAAAAATCCCATACTACGATTGAGATATTCAGTGATATTCAGTGAATTCATCCAGTTGGCTTTCATTACCCTCCTATAGGATAAAGATGTCATCCACAAAACGCCCATAATACTTCAGATGACTGTACCATGGGTTATAATGACTCATAACCTTCTCTTTTTCCCATTCGGAAAAAATCTTAGTGATATTAAGAAATTGGATCTCACAAATGCTCTTGCAGCGCATGTTGCCGGCAATCTCACCCACCGCTTTAAATTCAGAGCAGTGGAAGTAATTCTCATGAGTTCATGAGAAGGGGATATTAAAAACAGAAGTGAACTATGTGAATCCAGCTGGATAATCAACTTGAGAGCCAACCGTCCACTGGGTCTCAATAGTGTTGCCCCATTGAAACCTATGCTGAAAGCAAGAAAAATGAGTGTAGCTTCTAGAAAGGAAGATTAATGGATAATTTATGGCAATGGAATATAAGAGCTGCTATCTATTCTATGCTTTGCCAAGTTGTTCTGCGAATATATTTACATCATTTGCAGTTTAATTATCTGAGGCAGAGACTGGAAAAAACAAGGAAAGCTGCAGCAGTGATTATCTACAATACACTTTGTGGTGCAATCTTATTATTATGGCAATGGGATACAAGAGCTTCAAATTATTTTTATGCTTCGTCAAGTTGTTCTGCGAATATATTTACATCATTTGCAGTTTAATTATTCAAAGCAGAGATGGATAAAAACAAGGAATGCTGTAGCAGTGATAATATTTTCTGTGGTGCATTATTTTATGCTGAATCTGTGACAAGGCAGTATTTTGTATAGAACAAGGAGCAAATGGCTAAGAATACTTCAGGAGGCATAGAGTATGTTACTCTGAAAACCACATGGATACATGCATTAATTCGCTATACTGTGTAATACGCACATAATATGAATTTATATGCAAGAGCTCTAATGCTATTGCACTTATAAAACTGTACCATACGTGCTACTTGCTTTTGTGAAGTACTGCATATTGTTGAATGAAATGAATAACAGTATGTTCTGGCAACCAAAGGAATTCAGTCCCTTCAATGCTATTGGATAGCTACAGGACAAGAAAATTGTACATTGGATATTTGAAGGCATAACTATGACTGGCTATAACAAGGAGCAGGATTTGATTTATGCTGTATGCAAATCATTAACTTTGTTGCTATTGGATAGTTCTGCCACTAGGATACCAGACATCTGATACCTTGAGATACAATAATGATTGGCTGTATGCAACGTAATAAGTTTTCATTTGTTATGACTATGCGTCTGGAACACTGATTGGTTTATGCTGTCTTTAAATTAAGTGTGAGCACAGCTAAGACATATGATCTGATGAAGGCTAGTAAGCTGAAAGCGCCTATCAGGGAATTTTACTGTGCTCCTGTTTTTGCTGTTTTTACTGAAGATTAAAGTTTATTTTTAACATTTTTACAGCTGTGGTGGAACCAAGGACTTTTTCCTACTACATTTCGACATTTATGCTCGGAGCCTTCAGCAATACACCTACGTTTTCTTCATCATAATATATAGTTTATAGGTCAAGGCCATGCAGAATTTACGCACATCACTAAGTTTAACATTTATAAAAAAAGCATGCACAGATGCTATAATGAAGGAGTAGCAGTACTAAGTTATACTTTATGCAGCTCTTCAAATCAACATCACTAGCTCAGTATTTGTTACATGTTACAAGTAAAAATAGGACCACACCTACGACAAATAAGGGAAATCAAGGAGGCACACACACTCCTGTATGTCTGAGACGCACATGCAACACTTACACATACCAATAGCTAAGGGGCCAATAAAGAACAAGCGTCAGACACAGGCACAGCCTGACAAATACAAAACAGCGCCCACAGGCAAAGACTTAGCAAGATGACAATCATAACAGCAAAACCACATTCATGCAGCCAAGGTTACCAGGTTACCCTTTAATAATCAAAAAATTAGTTCCATATTATCTTCATTAGGTACTATTAAAAGGCAATGCCCTCTCCCAGTCAGTGTAAAGCAATTCTGCAAATTCTAGATGTGATGCTTACTGGATCAATGTCATTTTCAAAGTCTTCATCTTCTGCTCCAATAATAATAGGTGGACTTTGCTTTGCAACAGAGGTAAATTCAATCCGCTACAAAGAAAGGAAACATACAAAACAGTTATTTGAAGATGAAAATTTGCTCACTGGTGCTGCACATTCAGAAATCATAATGATTCATTTTCCTAAGACGACGCATCATGTTACAAACAGATGCACACTGCATTGTTAATTACCAAGGTAAATGTCAAATCGTGCCTCCACATAAACCATTTGTACAAAAACTTTAACTTATTCAACAAAAGAAGACATAAATACAGATACTGTCTCAGACAGCCACACTCATGTTACCAAAATCAGTTCTACAGTGCATAAGGATGAAGCCTTGACTGGGACCCTGACAGCCCAAGATTGCCTACAAACCCAGAATGTGCAGCAGCTGATGTGGAATAATAGGAATAAGAACCCGATGCTAGCTTGGCAATCCCTTCAGAGAAGGAGAAAGTCTGGCACCTAGGTGCATGATGAGTAGCATATGGGACAGGTACAGTTCAGGAGTCTACCAATCCATGTAGTACCCTTTACAACAGCAGGTGTGGAAATGCACATGCACTGCTGGGAAGGGGGTTAGGGCCAAAAACAGAAAAACCCTTATGGCTGTCTGAGTGAGAGCTGCAGCACAAACTTCTCTCACGCAAGTAAAAGGGAAACAAATGGGCAGTCAAAGTGGTGGCTAAACATTTGGGGGCACACCAGATATTTAAAAAAAAAAATTTGGAAATCCAGTCGCTACTAAAACAGGGTTACAACTAAGTCAATTTCGCTAAAGCAAGCATTTCAAACATCCGAGTGGCACTTAATACAGAAGATTAAATCTATGAAAGTTAAACTACTTCTTGTAATAGAGGGTTTGAGTCCTTCAGTCTTCACTTGCTTACTGTGTGATTTTGAGCAAGTCACTTAGTGCTTTGGAGCAATTGAGAATTTGGGTTAGGCTCAATAATGGTCTCCTGGACCACATGCCTAGTAACTACCTATGAGCATAAACTTTCCACAGCAAATAAAATTCAATGGAAAAATATAAATGACATTTGATGACAAAAGCAGCACAAAACCAGATTCCATTTGGATGGTAAAAGTTGACACATCCTCTCATGCAGGGGACTGTACTACTACATTCCCAACCTAATGTAATCAATTTCAAATTAACAAAATCAGAAGGGGAAAAGAGAAACGCCAAACACTGCAGCAGTCCCAGACTTTTGTGAAGCTAGTTTACACAATCCAAAATTCAATAAAAAGATATCTTGAGCAAGTAACTCATGCTCAACTTAATGATGCCAGTGACATAAGACAAAGATCACACAAAAAGCCACCCTTCCACAAACAGAGAAGATTTAACATGAATAGTCCTGTTACAAGTGGCAGGCAACATACATCATATGAAATAACTTGTGTAACTTCTGCTACCACTGATGATGTATTTTGTAGGTACCATAGACAGAAATGAACATGCAAGTTAACACTATATAAACACTCTGCAACCCATCAAGGATACAAGAAATATGGACATCTCCTATTTTTTTGCTAAGCCAGTTAAGATGAAAAGGAAACAAGTACAACATGCAACAAATTCCAAGTAATGGACCATTAGGGTTTCACTGCTTAATGCTGTAAATTTAAAGAATCAAATGACCTTGAGAGTTCACTGTTCTTCAAAGACGTACAAATTTCTGCAGTTACTAAAATGTGGTTCCAGTATCTTTACCAAGGTTTAATGCCAATTATGCAGTCACTCAAGCCATCTGGGAACTATGGGAGTGTACCCATCTGTGACACCTTATCACCTCACGTCAAGTCCTTGTGACACAAACATGTAACTTGTTATAACCTTATAAAACTTCAAATAAGTCAGTAGAGGAAACCGCAACCACACGAACACTGTAGGCAAAATAAATCGCTAAATAAATTTATTAATGTTCATAAAATACACTTGTAAAACGTTTTCGTCATGCAGTTGCTTGACTTCATCAGATAAAAAGCACTGAATGTACCAACTCTTCTTATATAATATTGATAAATGGATTAGACAATTAAACAATTAATATTTAAAATGGTAATGTCCACCATGGGAAATTCTTTACATACAGGTACTTGTATACATTAGTATGCTTAAAAAATGAATATAGTTCGTGAAATTCATGAACATTCATATAAAATGTTGAATAAAAAACAAATGTTAATAAATAATAATAATAAATGAACACATATATATTATCTATCATAGCATAATACTATGTTAAATATAGAAGGTTTTTTGAGTTTATTATATTCACTACATGTAAAAAACTGGTATATTATTATGTATATGCATATGATGTTTTATATTCTGCTTGCTTTTAACTTGAGAAGTGGAGCAATAGAGATAGTATCGTTTAAACCTGGAAACCTGTTGGCTTCTAATGTTATCTGCCAACAGGTTTCTTTATGTTCTAGTTTAGTTTCCCAAGGTCCTCCTCTGTTATCTCTAGCCATCATCTCAAGAACAAAGAATAGAAAATTGGCAGATGTACATGTCAGGGAATGACGATACAAGGCATTTTTTGAATTATTTTTGGCTGTCTCATAGGTGTGTTCATAGATCCTCCTTTTTAAGGATCTTTCTGTTTTGCCAACATAAAATGCTTGGCATTGTTGGAAAATCACCAAATATATAAGTCTCTGGCTGTTACAATTGGAATAAGAAGTAGCGCCGATCCACCTATTTCTGGACATTAAGTGGATTTTATCAGTGTTAGAAATAAATCTACACTGTGGACAATTTCCACACTTGTATGTGCTCTTTCGTTGATTTGAATATCTATTTGTATCAGGTTCATATTCAAGAATGTTCTTGATGTTGTTCCCTCTTCTATATACAACATTTACATTTTTGTTCTTGAACATGTTAAGATCTGTTATATCCCTAAAAATCTTTCACTCGTCATTGATAATTTTCCTGATAATACCAGAATTTGTACTGTATTGAGTTACAAAGGCCTTATTATATTGAAAGTCATATTTTAAATGATCATACCTGCCATTGTTTTTCTCTTAAGTGCCTGTTCCCAAAATAGGCTTAAATTTAGTTGTTCTGCCTTGTATAACCTCATGTTTAATGTCATTGACAAATTTATCGGGGTATCCTCTTTCACGAAACACGTCCAAAAGTTTGACACATTCCAATTTGAATTCATTTTCGTCCGAGGTCATTCTTGAGACCCTAACATATTGTCCTTTGACTATACTGTATTTCTGATGTCTTGGGTGTGAGCTATTATAATGAATGTAACTATTAGAAAAAGTAGGCTTCCTATAAATAGCTGATTTGAAGCCATTGTCCTGTACTGAAAGTGATACATCTAAATAATTAACCTTATTGAAGTGTATCTGATGAGTAAAGAACAAAAAATCAGTGGTGGTGTTTAAGTAATGAATAAAATCCGAAACATTATCAACAGATCCTGTCCAAAAAATACATATGTCGTCTAAAAATCTGGAATAAAAAATCCAATTAGTCTGATATTTACTATTCAAGACATATTTCTTTTCCCAGACAGTCAGTATAATGTCCGCATATGTAGGAGCAAAATTAGCGCCCATAGGTACACCAGAAGTCTGTTTGAAATATTCACCCGAAAAATATAAAAAATTATTTAATACTAGTTCGGCTAATTCAAGAGTTAAATAGATGTCATTTTCATTCACGTTGTTTTTTTCTCGCAAGGCCTCTTCAAGCCACAATGAACCCTGTTGGCGCGGGATAACAGAAAAGAGGTCAACAACATCTATAGTGAGAAATACTAGATTGGGAACATAATGTTTTGGTGTTATTTTACTCAGGAATTCCCAAGAATCCTTTAACAGATGTGATTCTCTACCCCAAAATGTTTTGAGTTTTTTATCTAATAGTTTAGATAAAGATGAAATAATAGAGCCCTCAGCTGACACTATGGGTCTTAAGGGCGGGTTGATAATGTCCTTATGTATTTTGGGTACCTCAAAAATTGCTGGCACTCTAGGGTACTCGTTTTCTAAAAATTTGCGTGTATTATAATCAATAACATCCTGATCTAATAAATCCTTGATGGCAAATTTTATCTTTTTATATGAAATATGTATTTCATTTATAGAAACAGATGTATAACGATTGTGGTCATGTAAAATAGCATACATTTTGCTGTCATATGTATGTTTATCCATTAGGACAGTACCACCCCCCCTTATCGGGTTCCATGATTCTTATTTCTGGATTATGACTGAGATGAATTAGTAACTCATGTTCTGCTACAGTTAAATTGTGAGAATATCCAGGGTTTTTACAACTTGTTCTCAATTTGTTCTCAATCCTATTCTCTAGATTTTTTAATTGAGGGTGTACAGGTGGGTTGTATGTACTGGTTCTATATGGAATCGAAGTATCATAACTAATGTTACTTCCCAACAAGTTTTCAAATAAATATTTTAAGATCCAGGATAACTTGAGTAATGTTGCTGTTTTTATGTGGAACATACTTGAAACCCTTAGTAAACAAATCAAAAAATGTGTTGGTTATAAGGATATCACTGTAGTTATAAATATAATACCCTACTCTATTAACTACAGAAAAGTTTTCTCCTTGCAATTCAATATTGATGGCCTCTGTACCTTCTACCATTTGCGATATCTGAGAATGAGCGCGATATGCGCAATTTGGAGAAGGATATTGATAGGTATAATGAATTTGTTACAAATGACTTGTTATTCACTGTTGAACAGGAGAAGAAAAAGTACTATGATATAAGGGCACAAATTGACAAAAAATGTGATGAGATATTACACAGAAAATACAAAAAGCTTGACAGGGATATCAAAGAGTACCAGGAGGGGCGCCAATATCCCAAACCCCCACCGGTACATCCTAGGTTTTATGATAAGGGCAAAAAAAGGTACAAATACGTCTTGTCCCCAGGAATCTCCCCATAACAATTCCAACTTGGGGAGTGTGTAGATAACAACCATGAAGGGGAATATTTAGAACAAGATGTTTTTACCTAGCAGATCAGAAAGAATTAGAAACCAACACAACAATTACCATTTTTCCCCTGCTCGCCCTCCCCAACAACAGGGAGGGAGATACAAAACGAGCAGGAATCAGAACAGATATCGCAAATGGTAGAAGGTACAGAGGCCATCAATATTGAATTGCAAGGAGAAAACTTTTCTGTAGTTAATAGAGTAGGGTATTATATTTATAACTTCAGTGATATCCTTATAACCAACACATTTTTTGATTTGTTTACTAAGGGTTTCAAGTATGTTTCACATAAAAACAGCAACATTACTCAAGTTATCCTGGATCTTAAAATATTTATTTGAAAACTTGTTGGGAAGTAACATTAGTTATGATACTTCGATTCCATATAGAATCAGTACATACAACCCACCTGTACACCCTCAATTAAAAAATCTAGAGAATAGGATTGAGAACAAATTGAGAACAAGTTGTAAAAACCATAGATATTCTCACAATTTAACTGTAGCAGAACATGAATTATTAATTCATCTCAATCATAATCCAGAAATAAGAATCATGGAACCCGATAAGGGGAGTGGTACTGTTCTAATGGATAAACATACATATGACAGCAAAATGTACGCTATTTTACATGACCACAATCGTTATACATATGTTTCTATAAATGAAATACATATTTCATATAAAAAGATAAAATTTGCCATCAAGGATTTATTAGATCAGGATGTTATTGATTATAATACACACAAATTTTAGAAAACTAGTACCCTAGAGTACCAGCAATTTTTGGGGTACCCAAAATACATAAGGACATTATCAACCCGCCCTTGAGACCATAGTGTCAGCTGAGGACTCTATTATTTCATCTTTATCTAAACTATTAGATAAAAAACTCAAAATATTTTGGGGTATAGAATCACATCTGTTAAAGGATTCTTGGGAATTCCTGAGTAAAATAACACCAAAACATTATGTTCCCAATCTAGTATTTCTCACTATACATGTTGTCGACCTCTTTTCTGTTATCCCGCTCCAACAGGGTTTATTGTGGCTTGAAGAGGCCTTGAGAGAAAAAAAACAATGTGAATGAAAATGACATCTATTTAACTCTTGAATTAGCCGAACTAGTATTAAATAATTTTTTATATTTTTCGGGTGAATATTTCAAACAGACTTCTGGTGTACCTATGGGCGCTAATTTTGCTCCTACATATGCAGACATTATACTGACTGTCTGGGAAAAGAAATATGTCTTGAATAGTAAATATCAGACTAATTGGATTTTTTATTCCAGATTTTTAGACGACATATGTATTTTTTGGACAGGATCTATTGATAATGTTTCGGATTTTATTCATTACTTGAACACCACCACTGATTTCTTGTTCTTTACTCATCAGCTACACTTCAATAAGGTTAATTATTTAGATGCATCACTTTCAGTACAGGACAATGGCTTCAAATCGGCTATTTATAGGAAGCCTACTTTTTCTAATAGTTACATTCATTATAATAGCTCACACCCAAGACATCAGAAATACAGTATAGACAAAGGACAATATGTTAGGGTCTCAAGAATGACCTCGGACAAAAATTAATTCAAATTGGAATGTGTCAAACTTTTGGACATGTTTCGTGAAAGAGGATACCCCAATAAATTTGTCAATGACATTAAACATGAGGTTATACAAGGCAGAACAACTAAATTTAAGCCTATTTTGGGAACAGGCACTTTAGAGAAAAACACTGGCAAGTTTGATCATTTAAAATATGACTTTCAATATAATAAGGCCTTTGTAACTCAATACAGTGCAAATTCTGGTATTATCAGGAAAATTATCAATGACGAGTGAAAGATTTTTAGGGATATAACAGATCTTAACATGTTCAAGAACAAAAATGTAAATGTTGTATAAAGAAGAGGGAAAGTACAGTTTTGTACCTACCATAAACGTAGATGCTCGAGTGCTAATACAGCTGCAGTCATAACAGATGGGTTCTCCTGCCGTCAGGCGGGCCCTCGGTCGGCCGAATTCCAAAGTCTAGGTCCGGCGTCGGTTGTCGTCGCTTCTTCCCTGATGTCACTGCGACAGGGATATAAAGGAACCAGCTGACGCCATTTTCTTCAGTTTTTCTTGCGCCAGATGTCAGGTGCCCCCAGAAGGAAGGCAATACATAAATTTGTGTAATAAAGCAGTGCAATATAATCAAAACACAGTAGTTGCAAGCAAATACACCATAAATGAATACCCCAATCAGGTTGTATGAGGATGTGTTAGCCTATAGGCCTGTCCCAAGAGGGGAAGGAGGGAGGGAAACCTGGACTGCAGCTGTATTAGCACTCGAACATCTACATTTATGGTAGGTACAAAACTGTACTATGTTCATTGTGCATACAGCTGCAGTCATAACAGATGGGTAGAATCCCAAAGCTAAGACAGGGTTGGTAGGCACTAGGTGGAACTAGGAGGAGCCAGGATGCCCTGCAAGACTTCAGTGGCAAAGCCTGCTCTAGTTTTGGAGTATAATGGTAGGTGGTAGTGCTTGGAGAAGGTATGCACAGAACTCCAAGTGGCTGCTTCCAAAATATCTTTGGTAGAAACTCCTCTGAGGAAAGCTGCAGAGGTAGCTGTGGCCCTTGTGGAGTGAGATCTGATGCCTGTAGGTACAGTTTTGCCATGAAAAGAATAGCACAAGCGTATGCAGTGGGCTATCCATTTCGAGATTGTCTGTTTCGAAATAGGCTTTCCTTGAGCTCCTACAGCATAAGACACAAACAGCTGTTCTGATTTTCTGAAAGGCTTTGTTCTGTCCAGATAATAACGTAGTTGTCTGTGGATGTCCAAGGAATGTAGTAATCTCTCCCCTTTGTTTTGAGGATTAGGATAAAAGGTAGGCAAGTGTATGGCCTGATTCAAAGCTACCCTGGATACCACTTTAGGCATAAAGGACGGGTTGGTTCGTAAGGAAACTCTGTCCTGTTGGAAGATGATAAAAGGCTGCACAGCCATGAGAGCTTGTAGTTCTGAAACTCTACGAGCTGAGGTAATAGCCAGAAGGAAAGCTGTTTTCCAGGACAAATATTGCAAATCTGATGAGGCAGCTGGCTCAAAGGGAGGCAAGGTCAGTTTTTCCAGAATGAAATTGAGATCCCAAGCAGGTATTGGTGGTTTTGATGGAGGAGAATGAAAGTCCACTGCTTAGCAGCTCAGCTAAATACTGTAGTATTTGAGGTAAATTCAGTTTTCAAGGATCCTGGCCCTTTTTCTCACTCCAGGCACAAAACCGTTTCCATTCTGCGGAGTAAGCTTTTCTAGCTGACGGCCTTCTGGCCTCCAAAATGACATCCTGCACCTCCTTGGAGAGTAGGGTCTGTTGTGATGCTAAGGAATCTTCCATGCGGCTAGATTGAGTGTTTTTAGCTGGCTGTGAAGAGTTTTGAAGCTGTGCTGAGTCAGAAGAAGAGGCATTAGAGGCAGGGTCCATGGTGGGGAATGCATCAGGCTCCTCAGGAGTGGGTACCAGCGTTGTCTTGGCCAGTCCGGAGCAATGAGAATCTTCTTTGGTCTGTCTGCTCTTGTTTTCAATAGAACTTTGGGCAGCAGAGGAAGAGGTGGGAAGGCATAAACTGTCATTGATGTCCAACTGAAAAAGAGAGAGCGTCCACTCTCCAGGCCTTTGGATGGAAAATCCTTGAGCAGAATTTTGTCAATTGGTGATTTTTGTGGGAAGCAGAGAGATCTATGTCTGGCCTTCCCCATGCTTGGATTATTTCTGTAAAAACTTTTGGATGCAACCTCCATTCGTGTGGATCTGTCATATTTCTGCTTAGGTTGTCTGCCAGCGTGTTTTCCTTGCCTGGCAAGTACTGTGCTTGTAGTTCGATTTGTAAGTCCATGGCCATGTTCCAAAGTGACATGGCCAGTCTGCATAGGGGGTATGAATGTGTTCCTCCCTGTTTATGTACCACATAACTGTGGTGTTGTCCGTTCTTATCAATAGTTGACCTGGTTGCAGAAGGTCCTTGAAAGCTATAATGGCATTTATTACTGCTAGCATTTCCTTTTGATTGATGTGAAGGTGCTTTTCTTTTTGGGACCATTTGCCCTGAATGCACCGATCTGTCATGTGCGCCCCCCAGGCGTAGTCCGAGGCATCTGTTGTGATGACTTGATTTGCTTGAGGCTTGCTGAATGGACGACCTGTGTTTATTTGGCATGCTTGAGCCCACCACACAAATTCCTTTTGCAGACATGGAATTAGTGGTATTATTGTTTCCAAACTGTGACTGTGTTGAGACCATATGTTTTTCAGGTACCACTGAAGTTTCCTCATATGCAGCTTTGCACATGGGATTAGTAAGATGCAAGATGCCATGAATCCCAGAGCCTGCAGGATTTTCCTTGCAGTCAGTCTGGTGCAATTCGCTAGTGCTCTGAAGTATTGAGTTAGTTGCCCCTGCTTCTCGGGCGTGAGGTAGGCCATCTGGGTGTTTGTGTCCAAGTAGGCACCCAGGAAAATTATCTTCAGAGAGGGTATTAGTCTTGATTTCTTTTTGTTGACTGTGTATCCCAGAGAGTTCAACAACATTATTACATAAGCCAGATGTTTCAGAAGAATGTGCTTGCTGTACGCTTGGATCAGGCAGTCGTCAAAATAAGGATATATTTGTATCCCTTGAAGTCTGCAGTATGCAATTACTGATGCCAGGCATTTCGTGAATACTCTGGGCGCAGTAGATAAGCCAAAGGGCAATGCAGAGAATTGATAATGGGTTGAACCTGCAAGAAATCTGAGGTATCTTCTGCAATTCTGTCTGATTGGGACATGCAGGTATGCCTCCTTGAGGTCCAATGTTACCAACCAAGACTCCTTGCCCAGCATGGGAAGAAGTTGCTGTAGAGTGAGCATCTTGAATTTTGGTACGAGTAGAAATGTGTTTAGGATGGACAGGTCCAAAATAGGTCTCCAATCTTTTCCCTTCCTTGGTACCAGGAATAGCCTGGAATAAAAACCTTGACCTTGTTCGTGCGTAGGTACCTCTTGAATAGCTTTCATGTCTATGAGATCTGTAATTTGCCTTTGTGCCTCTGCCCTTTGATTGTGTGGCAGGTTTGATATGCCTCTCATTTTTGGAAGGGTGTGAAAATGGAATCTGTAGCCTCTGTTTATAATGTCCAGGATCCATTTGTCTTTTGTGACAATATGCCAATTCTTTGAAAATAATGCCAGCTTTCCTCCTAAGGGAGCTGCCATTTGAGTCTTGCTTGGCATGCAAAGGGGAAAGTCACTGGGCTTGCTTTCTGAATGGTTGCGAGTTATCCTCACCACCTCTTTGTGTAGGAGCTTGCCATTGTCTGCCTCTAAACGATCCTTGGGATTGTCCTCTGCACCTCGGGCACCTATATCTGCCTCTTTGGGGTCTGTCCGTGGCTGGAAAGGACCAATTTGTGGAAGGTCAATTTCTACTGAAAAGTGGGGGTTGTACCTGTAGAAAATCTTTCACAGTTTGCATTGATTTAGCCTTTTCCTCCATTTTCCTTAATACCTCCTCAGCATTAGCACCAAATAATACATCCTTTTGAAGAGGGGCATCTAGTAATTTAGCTTTGACATGATCAGGCAAGGTTTGTTCCTTGAGCCAGGCATGTCTACGTATGACTGATCCTGTAACAGCAGCTCTACATGAAGCCTCTAGAGCATCAAAACCACATTGTAAGGTATGCTTACCCACCTGTTCTGCACTATGCAACAAATCCTGCAACTCCTTCAAGTCTGGTTGTTCAGGTTGTGACATTTTACTTTTCAATTGTGATAACAAAAACTGTTGGTATTTTAGCATATGGAACTGACAGTTTAAGGCCTTCATGGTTAAGGTAGCCGAGGTATATACCTTTTTTCCCCACCTTTCTAAGGATCTGGAATCTCTCGGAAGGTAATGGATTTTTAGCAGTGGAGGCCTTAATTCCCTTGGGGCCCTGTGAGATGGTTTCTGGGTCAGCAGCATGGCTTTTGTATAGAAATTGGTGTGAGTCAGGAACCCTGTAGTACCTGTCAGGCTTAACTGGGGCTGGAGGCAGAGAGTCCGGGTTAAGGCAGGCCTCCAAGTAAACATCATCTAGGATGTCCAAGACAGGAGGTATAGCCAGAGGCCTGTGCTGAGGTAGTAAGAGAAATTCCCTAAGCCTTTTCTTGTAATCTGAATAATCTTGGCCTTCCCAGTGGAAGTGTTCCCTTAAGGTATGCAAAGTTTCCCCAAATGAGTAATCCTCTGGGGGGGATACAGAAGGAATGGACTCCTCCGCATCAGTCTTCAAAAGGGGAGTAAGAATGTTCCTGATCATCAGAGTGCTCTGAAATAATGCAGCCCTGATCAGAGGAGGGGGATTCTTCCTCCACTCTGGGCCTTTTGTCCGGTGGGGGTTAGGAACCCCTGATAAGAGAAATTAAATCCTCAGCCATTTTAAGCATCTGCTTTTTAGGCATGGGGCCTGGAGATGGGCCCTGTGTAGCTTGTCTCGTAGAGTGCATGGCTGCTTTAGACATAGTCAAAGCCTTGATGGAGAAAGAAGAGGAAGGTCTGAAGACACCTTGAGTGGAGGTAGATCTGTCCACATTTTGAGGTTCAACTCCAAGAGTGGCTTCGGTATCTGTAGTTGGGGTGTGGGCCGAGGAGCCTGCGACCTCGGTCACAGGAGACACCGCCAATTAAGTGTCGTCGGTAGTCAGGGGCTGCGTAGGCGCCTCGCTGAGAACCGGACCATGTGTAGTCAGCTTTGGCGTGGTGTCGGTAGAGGCCGCGGACCTCGTGTGTCGGTCCTTATCTTTGCGTTTTTTAGACAAAACTGGAGTCGGAGTCAACATAATATAGTTAAATGTTTTTCCAAAATAATGCTGGGCGAACTCCGCCCGACGCTTAATGGTGCATTTGTTGAATGTATCACAAAAGCGACAGACCGAGACATCGTGGTCTGGGCCTAAACAAGGTATACAGAGGAAATGGAAATCTTTATGCGGTATTTGCTTCCCACATGAAATACAATTATTAACTTTGTCTGACATCGGTCTGAGGCAAGAAAAGTTTCCCCAACGGGGTACTTAGCTTTCAAGAAGACTTCGGTTTCAAAATTTTTGTAATTTCAGGAGCTGGCCGACCGGCACTTGCGAACTGCTTCTGCTTCGGGCACCACGCGGCAAGAAAGACCGAAGAAAATGGTGTTGGCTGGTTCCTTTATACCCCTGTCGCAGTGACGTCAGGGAAGAAGTGACGACAACCGACGCGGACCTAGACTTTGGAATTCGGCCGACCGAGGGCCCGCCTGATGGCAGGAGAACCCATCTGTTATGACTGCAGCTGTATGCACGATGAACAACATCAAGAACATTCTTGAATATGAACCTGATACAAATAGATATTCAAATCAACGAAAGGGCACATACAAGTGTGGAAATTGTCCACAGTGTAGATTTATTTCTAACACTGATAAAATCCACTTAATGTCCAGAAATAGGTGGATCAGCGCTACTTCTTATTCCAATTGTAACAGCCAGAGACTTATATATTTGGCGATTTGCCAACAATGCCAAGCATTTTATGTTGGCAAAACAGAAAGATCCTTAAAAAGGAGGATCTATGAACACACCTATGAGATGGCCAAAAATAATTCAAAAAATGCCTTATATCGTTATTCCCTGACATGTACATCTACCAATTTTCTATTCTTTGTTCTTGAGATGATGGCTAGAGATAACAGTGGAGGACCTTGGGAAACTAAACTACAACATAAAGAAACCTGTTGGCAGATAACATTAGAAGCCAACAGGTTTCCAGGTTTAAGCGATACTATCTCTATTACTCCACTTCTCAAGTTAAAAGCAGGCAGAATATAAAACATCATATGCATATACATAATAACATACCAGTTTTTTACATGTAGTGAATATAATAAACTCAAAAAACCTTCTATATTTAACATAGTATTATGCTATGATAGATAATATATATGTGTTCATTTATTATTTATTAACAGTCATCGTTTTTTATTCAACATTTTATATGAATGTTCATGAATTTCACGAACTATATTCATTTTTTAAGATTACTAATGTATACAAGTACCTGTATGTAAAGAATTTCCCATGGTGGACATTACTATTTTAAATATTAATTGTTTAATTGTCTAATCCATTTATCAATATTATATAAGAAGAGTCGGTACATTCAGTGCTTTTTATCCGATGAAGTCAAGCAACTGCATGACAAAAACGTTTTACAAGTGTATTTTATGAACGTTAATACATTTATTTAGCGATTTATTTCACCTACAGTGTTCGCGTGGTTGCGGTTTCCTGTACTGACTTATTTGAAGATTTACTCGTTTCTGTTCAAGTCAGTTGGGCCACTTTTTTGCATGCTGTTGTTATAATCTTAGTGACTCTCAAAAACCTGACTAATTCATTGCTTGTAAGAGAACCCCATCTATGACCCCTGCAACATTTCCTATATTCAACTTAAGCCAAAAAGTTAGCAATTAGTCCAAAAAGTCTTTTCATTCCCCAAATTGTTTCAGTTTTGTTACAGGCAACTACCCTGACCACAAAGCTCCTACCGCAACATGGTTTCCAATTTTATTGACCTCATCTTTACTAAAATGGCCCTGGCTTTCTCCATCACTCATCACTCCTTCTCCAATCAAAACCCACCATTTAATGGTAACCTTCTCACTACAAATTTGCTTTACTTTCTACAAGAATCTTTTTATTTCAAAGATTTTTCAAACACAAAAGTACAGTTTTGTACCTACCATAAATGTAGATGTTCGAGTGTATACCCTGCTGCAGTCATCACACTTGGGTTATCCTGCCATCAGGCGGTCCCACAGTCGGCCCAAAATCCAAAGTCTTGGTCCGGCGTCGGTTGCTGTTGCTTCTTCCCTGACGTCAGTGCGCCAGGGGTATATAAGAGGCATCCAACGCCATTTTCTTCAGTTTTTCTTGCCCCAGATGTCAGGTGCCCCCTCCAAAAAGTGGTCAGTAGATAGTACCAATAATAAAAGTTTATCACAACCAAAACATCCCTCCAGCTGTAAGCAAATACACCACAAAGGTTGTATCAGATTTAAAGGTATTGAAAGATTTTAGTTAGGTCAGAGGGGATGGAGGGAGGGTAACCTGGACTACAGCAGGGTATACACTCGAACATCTACATTTATGGTAGGTACAAAACTGTACTATGTTCATCGTGTTACCCTGCTGCAGTCATCACACTTGGGTAGAATCCCAAAGCTAAGGATGGGAGGTGGAGTCGGACTGGGTTAGAGGAGGCTAGAAGGCCCTGCAAAACTGCAGTGGCGAAGCCAGCTCTAGTCTTAGAGTAAAGTGGTAAGTGATAGTGTTTGGTGAAGGTGTGTACTGAACTCCAAGTTGCAGCTTCCAGAATATCCTTGGTTGGGACCCCCCTGAGGAAGGCTGTAGAAGTAGCTGCTGCCCTGGTAGAGTGGGGCCTTATGCTAGCAGGAACTGGTTTTCCATGGTGGGTGTAGCAAAAACATATGCAATGGCCTATCCATTTGGAAATGGTCTGTTTTGAGATCGCCTTTCCTTGAGATGCTTTAGCATAGGCTACAAAAAGCTTGTCAGATTTTCTGAAAACCTTAGTTTTATTCAAGTAGTAACGTAGCTGCCTGTGAATGTCCAAGGAATGCAGGAGTCTTTCTCCTTTGTTCTGTGGATTTGGAAAGAAGGTGGGTAAATGGATGGTTTGATTTAGAGCCACACTGGATACCACCTTAGGCATAAAAGAGGGGTTAGTTCGTAGAGAAACTCTGTCTTCATGGAAAATGAGGAAAGGCTCTACTGCCATTAATGCCTAAAGCTCTGAGACTCTTCTGGCTGAAGTAATTGCTAGAAGCAAGGCAGTCTTCTATGATATAAACTAAGTCAGCTGAGAAGGCTGGTTCAAAAGGAGGTAGCGTAAGTTTTTCCAGAACAAAATTGAGGTCCCAAGTTGGTGTTGGTGCTCTCCTGGGAGGCCTAATGTTTTTGGCCCCTCTGAGAAACTGCCTTAGAAGTGGATGTGCAAATAAGGGAGGATCCGTGTTGTAGTGAGCTGAAATAGCTGAGGCGTGGACTTTAATAGATGAAAAAGAAAGGCCTTTGTGTAACATCTCAGTTAAACATTGTAGAATCTGAGGTATATTCGGCTGAAGGGTATTTTGGCCTTTAGCTTGGTTCCAGGCGCAAAACCTTTTCCATTTGTCTGAGCAGGCTTTCCTGGTGCTGGGCCTCCTGGCTTCCAGAATAACCTCCATAACAGCGTGAGAAAGAGGAGCTGGCTGGTTGCTTAGGTGATTTGCCATGCAGCCAAATTTAAGGTTTTCAGCTGGCTGTGTAGGATCTGACTGTCTTGCTGTGTGAGCAGATGAGTAATCTGTGGTAAAATCCATGGTGGGCCCTGGGCCATATTCCTTAATAGTGGGTAGCAGTGCTCTCATGGCCAGTCTGGGGCAATGAGTATCATTCGGGGTCTCTCCATCCTGACTTTCAGCAGGACCTTTGTGAGGAGGGGCAGTGGAGGGAAGGCATATACTGTCAGCATTTTCCAACGGAATGAGAGTGCATCCACTTTCCAAGCTTGATGGTGAAACGTCCTTGTGCAAAATTTTGTTAGCTGATAGTTTTGGGGGCTGGCAAACCGGTCTATGTCTGGGTGCCCCCATTTCTGAGTTATCATTATAAATGCTTGTGGATCCAGTTTCCACTTGTGGGGATCCATGATGTTTCTGCTTAGGTCGTCTGCCAATGTGTTCTTTTTTCCTGGCAGGAATTGAGCTTGTAATTGAACTTGGTAAGTCAGTACTGTGTTCCACAAGGTCATTGCTTGCCTGCATAGAGGGTAGGAGCGTGTACCCCCTTGTTTATGTACCACATTACTATGGTGTTGTCTTGTCCTTATTGTTAGCTGTCCTGGAAGTAATAGGTCCTTGAAGGCTGTCAGGGCATTCTGTACAGCCAGCATTTCTTTTTGATTGATGTGCAGATTTCTTTGATCTGCAGTCCATATGCCTTGAACGGACCGTCCTGCCATGTGTGCCCCCAAGGCATAGTCTGATGCATCTGTTGACATAGTTTGCCTGGCTGGGGGTAAGGTGAAAGGCTGACCCTTGTTGAGGTGACATGCCTGTGACCACCATAAAAACTCCTGTTGAAGGCAGGGAATGAGAGGTATCATTGTTTCCAAGCTGTGGCTGTGTTGAGTCCATACGCTTTTTAGGTACCATTGTAATTTCCTCATATGCAGTTTTGCAAATGGTATTAGTAGAATGCAAGATGCCATGAAGCCCAAAGCCTGCAGAATTTTTCTTGCAGGGAGTTGGGTCTTTGTTGCCATTGTTTTGAAGTATTGAGTTAGTTGTAGTTATTTGTCTGGCGTCAGATAAGCCATCTGGGCCGTTGTATTCAAGCTGACACCCAGGAATGTCATATTTTGTGAGGGCACTAGTTTTGATTTATTTTCGTTTACTGTGTACCCCAGGCAACTTAGAAGGTGTTTTACAAAAGCCAGATGTTGTAAGAGAATGTCCTTGCTTTCTGCTTGGATGAGGCAGTCATCCAGATATGGATATATTTGAATTCATCTTTGTCTGCAGTATGCAATTACTGGTGCCAGCATTTTGTGAAGACCCTGGGTACAGTAGATAAGCCAAAGGGCAGTGCAGAGAATTGGTAATGGGTTGAACCTGCAATGAAACGGAGGTATCTTCTGCAATTTTGTCTGATAGGGACATGCAGGTATGCCTCCTTGAGCTCCAACGTTACTAGCCAAGCTTTCTTGCCCAACATGGGAAGAAGCTGCTGTAGTGTTAACATCTTGAATTTGGGTACTTGCAAGAAGGTGTTTAGAATTGAAAGGTCCAGAATGGGTCTCCAAGCATTGTCCTTTCTGGGGACTAGAAAGAGTCTTGAGTAAAATCCTTGGCCTTGTTCCTGTGTAGGAACCAGCTGAATGGCTCTCATGTCCATGAGAGCTGTAATTTGTTTTTGTGC
The DNA here is from genome assembly GCF_019279795.1 of Protopterus annectens. NCBI lineage: Eukaryota > Metazoa > Chordata > Ceratodontiformes > Protopteridae > Protopterus > Protopterus annectens. The sequence continues at coordinate 1,288,587,196 of NC_056741.1, read as the reverse complement.
CTCTGCCCATTGATTTTGTGGCAGATTTGGCATTCCTTTTATCCTTGGCAAGGTGTGGAAATGGAATCTGTATCCTTGTGAGATAATGTCTAGGACCCATTTATCCTTTGTGACGATGCGCCAGTTGTCTGCAAAAAGTGCTAATTTTCCTCCCAAGGGAGTTGCCAAGAGAGTTTTGCTTGGCAGTTTGAGGTGTAAGTCATTGTGTTGGTCTTCTAGTAGTTTGGGACCTGTCTTCTCCTCCCTTCTGTGTTGCAGTGCCCCATTGGTGAGATTTATAAGGGATTTGTGCTTGTCCTCTGCCCCTTGGGCGCATGTATTTACCCGTCTGTGGTCTGTCAGAAGCTGGAAAGGACCAATTTTTGTTGGCCAATTTCTGCTGAAGCGTGGGGGCTGTACCTGTAAGAAATCTTTGACCATCTGCATAGATTTTGCCTTATCCTCCATTTTCTTTAAAACCTCTTCTGCTTTAACCCCAAATTAGACATCCTGCTGTAAGGGTGCATCTAGTAGCTTTGCTTTAACATGATCAGGCAGAGTTTGTTCCCTTAACCAAGCATGCCTACGTATAACAGACCCAGTAACAGCTGCTCTACAGGAAGCTTCCAAGGAATCAAATCCACATTGTAAAGTATGCTTGCCCAATTGTTCAGCTGTATGCAACAGATCTTGCATTTCCTTGAATTCAGACTGTTGAGGGTGTGTACTCATTTTTTGTTTCATTTGAGACATTAGGAATTGCTGGTATTTAAGCATGTGAAATTGACAATTTAGTGCTCTCATAGCTAGAGTAGCTGAGGTGTAAACCTTCTTCCCCCACCTATCTAGTGCTCTGGAGTCCCTTTCAGAGGGTACAGGATTTTTAGCCATAGAAGCCTTAGCCCCTTTGGGGCCCTGGGAGATTGTCTCTGGATCAGCAACAGGGCTTTTGTAAAGGAATTTGTGTGAGTCAGGCACTCTATAGTATCTATCTGGTTTGGCTGGAGCAGGAGGCAGAGAATCTGGATTTAGATTAGATTCTAAGCAAACATCATCCACAATGTCTAAAACTGGGGGGATAGTACTTCCTCGTAACAACAATGCATCACTAGTAGTGACCCAATGGGCTCAGTCCTGGGCCTCTTACTTTTTGATACCCCAGGTCAAGGAGTTGTGTTTAACAAAGTTTTCTTAAGACTGCGAAATACGTGCAGCAATTAATGCCCCCAAAGGATTCTCAGTTTCTCCAGCAAACGTCTTTTTTTTTTTTTTGGGGGGGTTAAACATCTTTAGTAAATTGCAGGTCACCCGCAGTGGTGGTGCTGCGGTAGCATTGTCGTCTCACAGTAAGACGCTGTCCGGTTCGATTCTCAGCTAGAGCATCTTCTGAGTGGAGACATGCGTGAATGGGCGTACCTTCGTTGAAGGTTGTGCGTCAGGCCTGGCAAGCCAGTACGTAAAAATCAACTGCCAATCATTAGCGGATCAGATTTCTGCGGTGGCGACCCCTAACCGGGAAAAGCCGAAAGAAACAAACAAAATCTTTAGTAAATTGCAGACCGACCGAAGACACTGCTACATATACTTTAATGAAAACACTACAGTAATACTTCTCTGTTTTCATAAAGCAGTCATATCTTCTTTTTAACAATAATTCACTCCAACATTAAATACATTTCTTAGTTCCTGACATCCCATAAACCCTATTCCTCCTCGTGAATATTACTCTGAATATACTGTTCCCATATTTTCGACTTATTTCTCTCTAACTCGCCCCTTCTCTTTTCTGATGATCTCACCTCCAGTTCTTTTATCAATACAATGTTCAGTACTTCAGTGATAGCTGGTTTAGATTTTGATTTCCATTTTCTAGCAATTCCTTTTTTTGGCTAGGTATTTCTTATCTTGTGCCACAACTCAAAGAATTATTTCCTTAGTTACAATAATTTGCTCCCCCAAAATTCTGTGGCAAAAGTCCTCTGCATTGTTTAAAATTTGACGACACATTTCACCCCCCCCCAAAACATGCTCTCAATTACCTCTTTCCTTCCCATCACACCTCCAAGCATTTGTTATATATATATCCGAGAAAAAGAATTCCCTGAAGTTTGCTTGGCTATAAAATATAAAATACCTATGCAAATACTTCCACATAAAAAATAAACCTTCTGGACTTTCCGAAGGAAGTTGGTTAAAAATCTTCTTTATTCCAAATGAAACAAACGACAACCTGAAGCACAAGCGCTTTTCACTCGGACTCTTCCGAGCTTTTTCAAGTGAAACAGTAAAATGCTTGAAATAAGTGCTTAAATACACTTACAGAGTAATTATTCAATTAAACAGTATCCATATTTTAAAAAGGCTTTTGGGATCTATAGCTAATACTAACTCTAACAAAAACTATCCTAGATCAGTTATAGTTAGATTTCTATCATCTTTTGATAAAGAGATGGTTCTTAAATCTGCTTGGGCTAAAGCTCCTGTTAAGATTAATGAGACAACTGTGCGTTTTGACAATGACTATTCTTCCTTGGTAATAGCTAAAAGAAATGTTTTTCTGCCACTAATAAGGGAGCTTAAAAAAGCACAGTTTAAAACATACCTTCTGTTTCCTGCCAAGCTAAAAATCTTCCTTCCTGATGGTCCTAAAATTTTTGATGACTTAGACTCTGCTTTACTGTTTATCAAAAAAAATAAGATTTTGGATAAAATAGAGGAAATGGAATGGGCTAGTCCTTCATTAAAGAGACTGGCAACTGAAACTTTGTGGAAGACTTCAGAGAAGAAGAGACTAAAAAACAAATGATTTGTTCTATGTTTTTTTTTTTTTTCTCTCATCATTTTACTTCATTATTAATCTTTTTAAATATAGTTCCTGCATTTCCAGAAAGCCACAGGTATTCTGAAAAAAGATTTAAACAAAGTTATTCTCTGTGTGCAAAGAAATGTTTTGTTTCATAACCAGTCAAAATATCTGAGGAACTAATAACAAGCTATTATTCAATTTGTTTCTCTTTCTGAAAAGAGAAGTAAGGTCAGTAATTTGATACATTTTTTTTTTTTTTTCTCCTTTTCTTCTTTTCTTTGTTTAAACAATGACATTCTATTTAGATTATGTAGTGGGTAAAGGGTGGGGGAGGGCAGGGAGAGAAGAGTAATGAAAATATGATAAATGGAATAATAATATATTTATTCCTTGTAAAAAGTTTATATGTTCTTCAAATGCTATTCCTAATTATACTTTCTTGATTATACTGCTTATGCTTGCTTGTAAATAATCTGTCATGCTTTAACTAATAATAATTAGAACTAAATAATAGTAAATAATATGTTTTATTTTTAACTCTAATAATATAAACAGTAGGTAATATTCCATTGTATATACTTCTTATAGCTTTCTCTTACATTTTTTTTATTTCTGCTTTACACTCTTATTTTCTACTCTTTCTTCATTCTTTCTCTATTTTTTTTCTCATATTAATATATAGAAATGCTTTTGATCATATAGACACAGTAAATAATAAGATTTGTATAAAAATTGAGTTGGGACAAAAATATTGAGTTTTATTACTTATTAATAACTTTGGGCTTAATTTCACTTACATAGAGGCTGTAATAACCTGTAAAATACATCGCGAAGGTTTTGTCATGTTTAGATGCATTTACACTGCTAAATGAATGTTTGTCACTAGTTTTTAACAAGTTTCCTGCCCAAATGTTAAGGGAGACAATCTGGGATGTGGGCTGCCTCGTGAACAGTGTCCTCGAGTTGTTTCAAAAGCTTCAACTCTCAGAATTCTCACAGAGAAGTTGAAAGCAGTCAATTTGACCTTTCACCCAGATATCACACTGACACATCACAGATTCAGGAAGAACACTCTACCAGGAAGTAGAACTGATGCAAATGCGACTATGTGAAGGAAAATGAACTCTTTAACATTTAAATGTGAGTTATTTTATATAATTACTTAAATATCTATGTTATCATTCATAAAATATGTCAGTTATAATGATTTTAAATGATGCAGTTTCTTGTAGTAAGTAAATGTCTTATTTTAGAAGGCATAGAAAATGAAACATTTATTCAAATGTTTTTGAAAATCTACTTGACTGCAGCATACTAATCTGTGTTAAAACTTATGTTCCAAACATATACATTACTATAACTCATTTAATTCATCTGATTGACAAGCATAAATAACTTTATAACTCTATTCTGGAAGAAATTGTCATGTGATATATTTTAAAGCAGTAGTATAGACATACAAAATACAGATGGCTTTTTTTTTACAATAATGCAAGTGTTTCTGAGAATTTGCATAACTATGCAGTATGATTTATAACAATTTCTATAAATATAATATTTTATTCTATTGACAATAATGAGTATGAGTAAAATGCTCATATACAAGCAATTCAAGGTTTTTTTTAGAAGCTGTTGACTGCATTTACATGACAGAAAATAGATGCATCTTAATATATGTAATGTCTGAACCATATTAGCCAAAGTTTTTGATTTAAATGAATGTTAGAACTTATTTTTACTTACTTTTAATAAATTAATATGTAATTATGCCTTTTTTTTTTCCTTTTTTTTTTTTTCTCTCTTTCTTTCACTCTCTCTCCCTCTTTCACGTCTTTTATTTCTCTCTCTCCTCTTGGTTCCTAATATCAAGATTATTTGAATGCTATTTGAATACAAGTGTATTATATTACATATATGTATATAGCAGTATGAATAGTTTTAAAAAAAAAAAGTTTATTTTAGTTTATATGATGCTGTTTTATCTAATGTGTAGTCTTGTCTTGCTAGATAATTGAATTGAAAGCTGTTAATTTAAGTTAAATATAACCAGTATTACATTGATAAGGTGGTAGCTGAGGTACTGCTGCTTAGGGTAGGGGGTTAACTTTAGTGGAAAATACTACTCTAAGTTGGAGTTTTTAACTCCAGGCTGGATGCAAGGTTTAATCCTTACATTATTTTCACTTGTTCATTGTTATATGTATATAGTTTTGACATCCACAATATATTTTGTACACTCATTGTCACTACAAACAAAATTGAATCCTATACAAAATCCCATAAGAGATTCAATAAATACAGCTATATTTAAAGGTACACCTAAAGGAGGAGATGTAAGATTTCTTATGTTGTTATTTGTTACTTTGATCATAAGATTCTTAAGTTTTAAAAATGCCAAATGACATCTTTAAAAGGAATTTCTTTAAACATTAATGGATTGAATAATCCGTGTAAAAGGGCAAGCCTAATAAGATACATTAATTTACATAAGGCCAACTTAGTCTTCCTGCAAGAAACCCATCTCTTGAAAAAAGATATTGATAAACTAGCCACAAACGAATATACAGTATTGGTTAGTTCAGAGCACACTCAGAAAAAAGAGGAGTGGCTATTTTATGGAATAAAAGTATGCCCATTCCTAAAACCATTAAGTCTTATCAGGATGACAAAGGAATGTTTTGTATGGTTACAATACAAATTAATGGGAAGACTTACACTTTAATTAATGTATATTGGATACCTGGAATTGGTATTAATACAGTGAAACATCATCTTGATAAGATCATATCATTCTCTATAGGAGATATTATTTTAGCTGGTGACTTTAATTGTATACTACATAAAAGTGATACTACCACTATAGGAAAAAGAAGAATTACATCTAATGCAAAACATTTAAATGATTTTGCTAATTCTTATCATTTGAATGATATTAATAATCAGATAGATTCAAAATCATTACCATACACCTTTTTTTCTAACAGATACAAAACTTATTCAAAAATAGATAGGGTCTTTATTTCTAACTAGATGGTAACAGATTTAATTAATTCCAAAATCATTTCATGTCCTATATCATAATTCAATTGTTTTTGAATTCATGATAACAAATACTCATAATGTTCAGATCAAAAGGATACCAGCATACTTAACTCAACTAAAAGACTATAAAGAATATATACTTTCAGAAGTAAAACATTTTTAGACATAAATAATACTCCTGAAGTCTCCATTGTCTATGTTTGGGATGCCTTAAAATCATATCTATATGGACAAAGTATCAGATGGTATAATAATAAAAGGAAATCTTGGGATAAGGAATTGTTAGATATTCAAAGTAAATTAGACTCTTATAAACATAATAATAAAGAAAATATTATGGACAAGAAAGTTATTGAAGAAATAAACAAACTAAATGAGAAATACAAAGAAATTTTAACTCAAAGTTAAAATAACTTTAGAGAAATACAAGTTTTGTCTTATTCAATAAGCCCCAAATACTTACATAGACTTAAAAATAAAACAAAAGGTTGAATAAACAAAACCATATCAAAGAAATCTTTTCTCTAAGGAAAAGAAGAATGTTTCTAGTATACCAGAAATACTACATGAATTTAGAAATCACTTTCACAAAATTAACCATAATAACATTAACATGGAACCTAAAGATAAAATAAAGGAGTTTATAACCACAAACATGAATAAAAAGCTTAATAAACAATAGATTAAACTATTGGACAAAAGTATTTCATATACAGAGGTTATTACACAAATAAATAAGCTTAAATCAAACAAAGCACCGGGTAATGATGGTATTATACCAGAGATATATAAAATCCTTTCTAAAAGTACATATTCATTAATACATAAGGTTTTATTTTGGTCCAAACTGAGTTAATAACCCCCATCTTGGCAATATACATTTATTTCACCAATTTTAAAACCTAATAAAGATCCAACTAGATGTACTTCATATCGGCCCATCTCATTACTTAATGTTGATTATAAAATGTTTATGAGTATTTTGCTGATAGATTGAAGACAATCATCCCGGCATTATAGATATAGATCAGACAGGCTTCATTGTAAATAGAAATACTTTTGATAATATAAGAAGAACTTTAACATTAATTGATTTTGCAAATAGGAAAAAGAAAGATTTAACACTTATTAGTCTTGATATAAGTTCAGCATTTGATTCAGTAAGTTGGGACTATCTGTTTACCTTACTGAAGTGCACAAACTTCTCAGATGCATTTGTAAATCTAATTGAGCATTTATACAAATGAACATTGGCTTATATTAAGGTAGGAACATATGTTTCACAAAAAATACCCATTTTTAAAGGTACAAAACAAGGATGTCCACTTTCTCCACTATTATTCACTTTAGTAATGGAGCCTTGGGCCAATTTGATCAGAAACAGTACTGACATAGAGGGTTTTGAAATAGATGAAAATACAACATCCAAAATTCAACTTTTTACAGATGATGTTCTAATTACATCAGCAGGATCTAATTCTTCTATGCAGTCTCTATTTGATAAAATGATGAATTTTAAAAGTATTTCTGGTTTAATATTCAATGAAGAAAAACTAAAATACTACCTATATATACACGAAAAAATATTCTCATTAGTGATTTTACTAAATATGTACCCAATTCAGGTCAGATAACTTATTTAGGTATAATACTATCTAAAGATATTAAATCTATTATATATAATAATTATAATACCTGTTTTCTTAATATACAAAATATTTTTAATACCTGGAATAATATGTTTTTACTATGGAGGAGAGACTTACAATTATTAAAATGATAATATTCCCCAAGATTTTATACTTAATACAATCAATAATACTTCCACCTACAAAAATAATTGTCAAGAAACTGAATACACTAATGTTAAATTTCCTATGGGCACCTAATAGACCTAGGATTGCATTAAAGAAACATACTAATAGCTGGTCTCAAGGGGTATTTCTTTTCCAGACTTTAATTTATATACTATCTCTTCTATTGTAAAAGTTATTACTTTATTAATAGATCAGTCATATGTCAAAATGGAAAGATTATTGGGAGCTAATTAGTATGCACTTCATGAAAATCTCCTTAACACATAAAAATATGATTGTAAATAACTCCATGTTATGGTTACTAAAGGAATTTTGTACTTCACCTATTACACCTAAACATATGGTTTGTTACCCATTAAATATTATTATTAGCTATCGTAACTTTATATTCATGCACCCTAAGTATAGGGAATGGAATTTTATTATATTCCCTATAATGTATACTCAGGGTATGCTTTTGTCATCTACTTCTGAAGGAACTCATTTAGCTATAGATAATGATCTAAAGTACTGGTATCAGTTGATATCTGATAATAAAGTTAAAAATCTAGATTTCTTAAAACAAGAATTTGATCTAAGAGAAACTTGCTGGTTAGAGGTTCAGACCTTTAGACAACATCTCATTGATAGAATAGATCTAATGTCTATAACAGTTAAAGAATCTATTCCAACACTGATTGATTACTTGATATTAAATTTATAACAAAGTTTCTGATAAAGGTAAACTTTCATACATACATAAAATTATCAGACAAGAAACTTTTTACAGTGTAGATACATACTGGAATTATTTCACTTCTATTAATGGGGACCCACCAAATCAACAAGATAAGCAATATATATTGGAATCTGCCTATAGAACTACGTCTTCCATTGTCTGGAGACTTTATACATGGAAATTTTTACATAGATCTTTTTATACACCTTTGACGATGAATAAAATAAATAATAAAGATAATCTATGTAAGAGATGTAATGTAGAAATTAATGCTGACTGGGCTCATATGTTGTATGACTGTATAAAATTGAAAGAATACTGGAAGTCAATTAATGAATTTTTACAGGCTCTTTTTACAGATAATTTCATTATTTCTAAATCTCTTATATTATTCAACACACCTATACCTCAAAGTGTTAAAAAGGTTAAGCTTCCCTTGTTATGGTCTATTCTAGCAGTGGCTAGGAAAATAATAACCAGAAACTGGATTTCAGATACACCTCCTTCGTTCAATGAATTTAAAAATGTTATGAATATAGTGTGCCATATGGAAATAAACACAATTAGGTCAAGAACAACTAGAAAAACATCTTATTATATTTTATGGGATAATTTACAAAATTTATTAAAAAAATCCTAATTTCAATAGCATGGTATTTTAGTTTAACCAATTGATTTGATTGTAGTGGATGTCTTTGTAAATACTTTAGTTGTTTTGTTGAATGTTATAATCATATCTATTTTTAATTACTTGTATAAAATTGTTATGATATTTCTCTTGTATGTTAAAACAATAAACCTGTTTTGAAAAAAAAAAAAGACAACTGGGTGGATTATGCCTGCTGGATGGGACAGGAGATCTGAAACTGGGGCCAGAATCCAAGGTGGGTGAATTAGATGAGACCAAAGGAAAGGGAACCCAATCTGTCAAGGTCAATAAGGTGCAATGAGGATTACCCTGCTCTTCATCCTGACTGCTTTCTGTAGAAACTTTGGAATTACAGGAATCGGAGGAAAGGCATAAAGAAGCCCGGATGGCCAATTGTGGAAAACAGCATCCCTCGGTAATCCCCACTGAGGGGTAATTAGGGCACAGTAGTTGCTGCACTTGTTTAGGGGACAGACAAAAAGATCTCAGCAAGGCTGGCCACATTGACAGAATATTCTCTCTGTCACTTCTGGATAGAGGGATGACTCATGAGGCAGGAGTATGCCATCTGCTCAGTTTGTCTGCTATCACACTGGACTTCCCTGGAATGAGCATTGCTATGAGAAAGCGGCTGGATGAACTCCCCCACTGCCACACACTAAGAGCTTCTCAACATAAGGGGTAGCACTGGTTCCTCCTTGTTTGTTGATGTACCAAACTACTGTGAGTATGGCACTTTGGGTTTTCTTGCTGCTTTAACAAACTCCTGACATGTCTGTTTGAATCACAATTGTCCCTGAAGGGGGAGCATCCTGGAAGGCTTGCAACACTAAAAGCATTGCTCTCATCTCCAAGACATTGATATGCAAGTTGACCTCTATGGGTGACAAAGTGCCTTGGACAATGTTCCCGAGATAATTCCCCCAGCCTAACTAGGAAGCGTCCATGATCATTGCGGTCTTGGGCTGAGAAGACAGCCTTTTAGAATTTGATCAGATTGAATCCACCATTTGAGATCTATCTTGCAAATGTTGGTGACTGCAATCGAAGTTGACATTGGTTGGTACAGTACTGACCATTGTGTTGCAAGCAGCCATTGTAAAATTCTCATGTGAAATCTTGCTAAGGGGACTAGAGTTATAGCTGCCGCCATGTACACCTAGGGCCTGTAGAATTAGAGGTGCAGATACTTTACATCTGTTATCTTAATCACCTCTAATTTGATTTTCTGTAGTCTCACTGTGGGAAGAGAGGTTATTGCTGTCTTTGTGTTCAGGATGGCTCCTATGAACTTCTAAGGTCTGAGTTGGTTTGAGGGGAAAATTTGCATAATTTATAGTTATCCCTAGATGGGAACATGTCTGGAGAACCTGCTCTCTTGCCTCTAACAGCTGATGCCTGCTCAGAGCAGGTAGCGAGCCAGTCATTTAAGTATGGAAACACCCTGAATCCCAGCAGTCTCAAGTGAGCTGCTACTACTGCTATGCTCTTGGTGAACACCCTGGGGGCTGTGATGAGACCAAAGGGCAGAAAAGTACAGTTTTGTACCTACCATAAATGTAGATGTCCGAACAGGATAGCATCTGCAGTCCTTACAAATGGGTTGTCCTGTCGTCAGGCAGCCCTTCGGTCGGCCGGATTCCAAAGTCTGGGTCTGGCCTCGGCTGGTGTCGCACTTCACCCGACGTCATAGCTGCAGTTCTTCGGGTATAAAGGCATCAGCCAACGCCATTTTCCTCAGTGTTTCTTGCCCCAGATGCCAGTTGCCCTCTTGGATAGCTAAATTTTTGGATAAATGCCAATGTTTCCAAAAAGTAGAAGGCAAACACAAAAGATAAGCATGTATGTACATATATACAAACAAATACACCATAAGAGATCCCCCCCAGCTAGCTATTAGGTGGGCAAATACCCTAGGAATACCACAGAGGGAAGGAGGGTGGGTAATCCTGACTGCAGATGCTATCCTGTTCGACATCTACATTTATGGTAGGTACAAAACTGTACTATGTCCTTCAAGGATGCATCTGCAGTCCTTACAAATGGGTAGAATACCACAGCCAAACTAGGGGAGGAGGAAGAAGAAATTATGGTGTAGTTAGGATCCCTTGCAGAACAGCAGTGGCAAACCCTGCTCGGGATCTAGAGTATAGAGGTAAGTTATAATGCTTGGCAAATGTATGCACGGAGGCCCAAGTAGCAGCCTCTATAATGTCCTTGGTAGCCACTCCTCGTAAGAAAGCTGTGGTAGTGGCTGTAGCCCTTGTAGAATGAGGCCTTATGTTCTGTGGGATTTTTTTTTCCATGGTAGGAGTAACAAAATCTAATGCAATTTCCTATCCATTTGGAGATTGTCTGTTTGGAAATTGCTTTTCCTTCCCTTCCTGTTGCATATGCCACCAGAAGCTGGTCAGTTTTTCTATTGCCTTTGGTTCTGTCCAGGTAGTAGCGCAACTGCCTATGTACATCCAAGGTATGCAGCAGTCTTTCCCCCCTGTTCTGTGGGTTGGGAAAGAAGGTAGGTAGGTGGATTGCCTGGTTTAGGGACACTCTGGACACCACCTTAGGCATAAATGTAGGATTTGTTCTCATGGACACTCTATCTTGATGGAAGATCAGGAAGGGTTGCACTGCCATTAGAGCCTGTAGTTCCGAAACCCTTCTTGCTGAAGTAATTGCCAGCAGGAAAGCAGTTTTCCAGGATAGGTGTTGAAGATCTGCTGTTGCTGCTGGTTCGAAAGGTGGGAGTGTCAATTTTTCTAGCACAAAGTTCAAGTCCCATGCTGGTAATGGTGGTTTTCTAGGAGGCTTTACATTCTTAATTCCTCTCAGAAACTGCCCGAGTAGAGGATGTGAAAAGACAGGTGGATCGGAACTGTATTCTGCAGAAATAGCTGATGCATGTATCTTGATGGAGGAGTAGGACAGGCCTGTATGGAGAAGCTCTGCCAAATACTCCAGGATGTTGGCAATGTCTACCTTTGACACATCTTTCCCCCTTTCAGTACTCCAAATGAGAAACCTTTTCCATTTTCCTGCATAGTTCCTTCTTGTTGAAGGTCTGCGGGCCTCAAGGATAATGTCTTTAACCCTTTGGGATAAATCTGGGTTAGTTGCTCCTATGTAATGTTCCAGGCAGTCAGTTGCAGAGTTTTCAGATTTGGATGCAGGATGTTGTAGTCGTTTTGAGTTAGCATCAAAGGAATTAGGGGTAGTGTCCACGTTTTCCCCCGAGACATGCTCCTCAGTAATGGATACCAATGTTGTCTTGGCCAATCTGGAGATATCAGGATTATCCTTGGACGTTCCTCTTTGATTTTCAAAAGTACCTTGTGCATCAAAGGAAGGGGTGGGAATGCATATGCTGTCAGGCCTTTCCAACTGAAGGATAGAGAGTCCACCTTCCAAGCAAGTGGGTGGTATGTCCTTGTGCAGAATTTCTTGAGCTGGTGATTGAGTGGGGATGCGAATAGGTCTACTTGTGGCAGTCCCCATTTCTTTGTGATGGCCTTGAATATGTCCGGGTGTAGCATCCATTCGTGAGCATCCGAGGTAGTTCTGCTTAACATGTCTGCTAGGATGTTTTCTTTTCCCGGTACAAATATTGCCTGCAACTGAATGTTGTAACTCAGAGCCAAATGCCATAGGTCCTGAGCCATTCGGCATAAAGGGTATGAAGGAGTGCCTCCTTGTTTGTTGATGTACCACATGACTGTGGTGTTGTCTGTTCTTATCATCAATTGGCCTTCTTGGAGGAATGGTCTGAAGCTCTGGATTGCTAGTTTTACTGCCAGCATTTCTTTTTGATTTATGTGTAGGTGCAGCTGATTTGGAGTCCATAAGCCTTGTATGCACTTGTCCAGCATGTGGGCCCCCCAACCAAGGTCTGAAGCGTCCGTTGTGATGGTTTGGTTTGGCTGACTGTTGTGGAAGGGCAAACCTGGGTTTGTCTGGCATGCCTGAGCCCACCATAGGAACTCTTGTTTCAGGCATGGTATCATTGGTATTTCTGTTTCTAAGCTGTGCCTGTGTTGAGACCATAAATTCTTTAGGTACCACTGTAGCTTTCTCATATGTAGTCTGGCATGGGGAACCAGGATTATGCAGGATGCCATGAAGCCCAAGGCCTGCAGTACTTTCCTTGCTGTTAGTTTGTACTGCTTTGTTAATGCCAAGAAGTAGAGAGGAAGTTGTTCTTGTTTTTCTGCAGTTAGGAATGCCATCTGGTTTACTGTGTCCAATTCTGCACCCAAGAAGGTTATTGTTTGGGATGGTACCAGTCTTGACTTTTTTAAATTGACTGTGTATCCCAGGGCTTGTAGTAAGCAAATGACTCTTTGTAAGTCTTGTGTCAGCTTGTTTTTGTTGTCCGCTTGTATCAGGCAGTCGTCCAGGTATGGATAAATTTGGATTCCCTGAAGCCTGCAGTGAGCGATTACTGATGCCAGGCATTTCGTGAACACTCTGGGCGCAGTAGATAAGCCAAAGGGCAATGCTGAGAATTGATAATGCTCTGATCCTGCAAGAAATCTGAGGTATCTTCTGCAATTTGGTCGTATGGGGACGTGCAGGTATGCCTCCTTGAGATCTAGAGTTACCAGCCAATACTCCTTGCCCAGCATGGGAAGAAGTTGCTGTAGGGTCAGCATTTTGAATTTTGGAACAATGATGAATGTGTTTAAAGCGGACAGGTCGAGAATAGGCCTCCATTTTTTCTCTTTTCTTGGTACCAGGAAGAGTCTGGAGTAAAAACCTTTGCCTTGTTCTGTAGGTGGTACCCTTTCCACAGCTCTCATCTTTGCTAATTGAGCTACTTGTTTTAGAGCTTCTGTCTTTTGATTTGGTGGTAGGTTTGGCATTCCTCTTTTTACTGGTAAAGTGTGGAAATGAAACCTGTAGCCTTGGTCTATAGTTTGCAAAATCCACTTGTCTCTTGTGATATAGTGCCAGTTTTTTGAAAATAGGGCTAACTTTCCGCCCAAGGGTGCTGCTTTTTGTTCCCTGGTAGGCGGTGTCAGAGCCAAGTCACTGTGATTGTCCTGTTGCAGTGGTAGTGGTTGTGTCTGTGCCTCGATGGTTGTTGCCTTGCCACTGGCGTCCCCTGTAGGCACCTCCTCTGGGTTGATTTCTGCCTCTTGAACGCCTATTCCTGCCTCTCTGAGTTTTAGAGGAGTCTGGAAAGGACCAATTTTTTGAAGGCCAGTTCCTGCTAAACCTTGGGGGCTGAACCTGTAAGAAATCTTTCACTGTTTGTACAGATTTTGCCTTCTCTTCCATTTTCTTCAGTACCTGTTGTGCAGGAGAACCAAACAAACTGACCTTATCCATAGGAGCATCTAATAGTTTTGCTTTAACATGATCCGTAAGGCCTGTTCTTTCAGCCATGCATGCCTTCTTATAACTGTGCCAGTCATGGCTGATCTAAATGAAGCCTCCAGTGCATCATAGCCACATTTTAGGGAATGGTTACTAACTTGCTGAATGTTATTCACCATTTCTAGAACATATTTCTTATCTAAGGAATCATCAGAGGACAGTTTCTTAGTTAACTGATCAAGCATAAACTCTTGGTATTGAATCATGTGAAACTGACAGTTCAATGCTCTAGCTGAGAGAGTAGCAGAGATGTATACTTTTTTACCCCATCTCTCTAAGGACCTGGATTCCCTTTCAGAAGGAAGAGGGTTTTTTGCTGAGGTCGAAGCTACGGCTTTAGGCCCCTGGGAGATAGTCTCAGGATCTGCAAAAGGAGCCTTGTATAAATGGTGATGAGTGTCCGGGACCCTGTAGAACCTATCGGGCTTAGCAGGGGCTGGAGGTAAAGTATCAGGAGCAGTACAAGCATCATTAAATGCATCATCCACAACAGGCAGAACTGGAGGTATAGCTAAAGGCCTATGTTGTGGTAAGTGTAAAAAGGTCCTAAGCCTTTTTCTTGAATCTGAGAAATCTTGTCCCTGCCATTGGAATTGCTCTCTCATGGCATGTAAGGTTTCCCCACAGGAAAATTCCTCTGGTGGAGAGGCAGAAGGAATAGATTCTTCAGCATCGGAATCTTCATAAGTAGAATAAGGAGCCTCTGGATGGTCTGTATGGTCTGAATCATCAGAAGAGTCATCTGAGGACCCCGGCTCAGGGGGCTCTGCTCTAGGTCTCTTTTCTGGAGGCTGAGAGGCCCTGCCTGGGTGAGATTGGGATCCCCTTATTAAAGAGATGAGATCCTCTGCCAGAGTAAGCATTTGAGAACTAGAACTGGGCCTGTAAGAGGGGGGCTTAACAGGCACAGACTTGGAAGTTTTGGCTGCTTTAGCCCTGGCAAAGGCCTTTATAGACATGGCTGCAGGAGGCCTAGCAGCACCACGTGCTGGGGTAGAAACATCCAAAGGGATGGTGTCCGATAAATCTTGTGAAACCACAGTAGTAGGTAAAACTTCAGAGGCCGATTCAACTAGGGTAGAAGGGGCCTCGGTAGTAGTCATGGATTCGGCTGAAGATAGAACCGTTTGCTCGGTTTCGGCCGAAACAGAGACACTCGCGGTTTGCTTAACCGCGGTTTCGGCCGAAACCGCGGACCGCGAGTGTCGGTCCTTTTCTTTGCGTTTCTTAATAATTTGAGTAGTCGGAGGATCCGACGGCATTTTGTACGCAAAATCTGAGCCGAAAAACTGTTCAGCAAACTCCGACCGACGCCTAAGCGTTCGACGGTTGAAAGAAGCACAGGCTAAACAAGCTGCTACGTCGTGGTCTGGGCCTAAACAAGGTAGGCAGTAAGAGTGGAAATCTTTATGAGGTATTTGTTTCCCACAAGTTAAACAATTATTTACTTTTTCTGACATCGGCTGAGGCAAGAAAGAGTCCCCAACGGGGTACTTAGCTTTTTAGAAGTCTTCTAAGTAGTATTCGGTAGTAGTAATCTCTGGATCTGACCGACCGGCACTTGCGAACAGCTTCTGCTTCGGGCGCCACGCAGCAAGAAAGACTGAGGAAAATGGCGTCGGCTGATGCCTTTATACCCGAAGAACTGCAGCTATGATGTCAGGTGAAGTGCGACACCAGCCGAGGCCAGACCCAGACTTTGGAATCCGGCCGACCGAAGGGCTGCCTGACGACAGGACAACCCATTTGTAAGGACTGCAGATGCATCCTTGAAGGACATGTATAGTTTTGTACCTACCATAAATGTAGATGTTCGAGTGTCTTCACTGCTGCAGTCATTACACTTGGGTTATCCTGCCGTCAGGTGGTCCCGCAGTCGGCCAGAGTTCCAAAGTCTTGGTCCGACGTTGGTTGCTGTCGCTTCTTCCCTGACGTCAGTGCGCCAGGGGTACATAAGATGCAACCAACGCCATTTTCTTCAGTTTTTCTTGCCCCAGATGTCAGGTGCCCCCAAATAGGTAGACAATATACATTGCTAATAACAGATACATAAAAATGAAAACCAATTCCTTCAATTGCAAGCAAATACACCAAATAGGTTGTATAGGTAGTAAGGTACAGATAAGTCCCAGGTAAGATAGTGGGGATGGAGGGTGGGTAACCTGGACTGCAGCAGTGAAGACACTGGGATGCAATAAGAATGGAAATCCTTATGAGGTGTTTGCTTCCCACAAGAAATACAGTTATTAACTTTTACTGACATTGGACTGAGGCAAGAAAAAGTTTCCCCAACGAGGTACTTAGCTTTGTAGAAGACTTCGGTTCTGGATTCGGAAATGAAAATCTCAGGAGTCGGCCGACCGACACTTGCGAACTGCTTTTGCTTCGGGCACCGCGTGGCAAGAAAGACTGAAGAAAATGGCGTTGGCTGCATCTTATATACTCCTGTCGCACTGACGTCAGGGAGGACGTGACAGCAACCGACGCTGGACCAAGACTTTGGAACTCTGGCCGACTGGGGAACCACCTGACGGCAGGATAACCCAAGTGTAATGACTGCAGTAGTGTAACACGATGAACATCTGTACTATGTTCATCGTGTTTCACTGCTGCAGTCATTACACTTGGGTAGAATCCCAAAGCTGAGGTTGGGTGGCTGGTGCTAAAAAGCATTCGTGGTGGCTATAAGGCCCTGCAGCACTGCAGTGGCAAAGCCAGCTCTGGATTTTGAGTAAAGAGGCAGGTGGTAATGCTTGGTAAAGGTATGCACTGAACTCCAAGTTGCTGCTTCCAAAATATCCTTGGCAGGTACTCCTCTGAGGTAGGCATTTGTAGTGGCTGTAGCTCTGGTGGAATGAGACCTGATGTTGCTAGATACAGGTTTTCCATTTGTGTGTAGGAGTAATGTATACAGTGCCCTATCCATTTAGAAATGGACTGTTTTGTAATAGCTTTTCCCTGTGATCCTGCAGCATAAGCTACAAACAATTGCTCAGTTTTTCTGAAGGCTTTTGTTTTGTCCAAATAGTAGCGTAGCTGTCTGTGTATGTCCAATGTATGCAGAAGTCTCTCCCCTTTATTCTGGGGATTTGGATAAAATGTTTGCAAATGACTAGTTTGGTTTAGGGACACACTTGATACCACCTTTGGCAGAAAAGTAGGGTGTGTTCTTAAAGACACCCTGTCTTGATGAAAAATGATGAAAGGTTCCACTGTCATTAGTGCCTGTAACTCAAACTCTTCGTGCTGAAGTTATTGACAAGAGCAGAGCAGTTTTCCATGAGACATATTTTAATTCTGCTGAATTTGCTGGTTCAAAAGGAGGTAAAGTTAATTTCTCCAAGACAAAGTTGAGGTCCCAAGTTGGAGTTGGAGCTCTACGGGGTGGTCTTATGTTTTTAGCTCCTCTGAGGTACTGTTTAAGCAAAGGATGCGAGAAAATTGGTGGATCTGTGTTGTAATGAGCAGAGATGGCAGAGGCATGGATTTTAATGGATGAAAAAGATAGGCCTTTGTCCAGCATCTCAGTCAAATATTGTAGTATCTGAGGAATGTTGGGTACAAGAGAGTCAAGGCCTTGAGCCTGGTTCCAGGCTCAGAATCTCTTCCACTTTTCTGAGTAGGATTTCCTGGTGCTAGGCCTCCTGGCCTCCAAAATATCATCCATCACAACTTTAGTGAGAGGTGTAGTCTGATTTATTAAGTAATCTGCCATGCAGCCAGGTTTAATGTTTTGAGCAGGCTGTGAAGTATCTGATTGTTTTGCTGAGTCAGAAGGTATGGAACTTGAGGTAAAATCCATGGTGGGTCCTGAGCTAAGTTCTTTAAGATTGGATACCAGTGCTGGCATGGCCAGTCTGGGGCAATCAGGACCATTTTTGGCTTTTCTTGTCTGGCTTTTAGGAGTACCTTTGAAAGGAGAGGCAGAGGTGGAAAAGCATATACTTGTAGGTTTTTCCAGCTGAATGAGAGAGCATCCACTTTCCATGCTTGTGTGTGGTAAGCCCTTGTGCAGAATTTCTGTAGCTGGCAATTCAGTGGGGAGGCAAACAGATCTATGTCCGGGCTCCACCATTTTCGTGTTATCATGCTGAATATTTGTGGATTTAATTTCCATTCGTGTGGATCCATGATGTTTCTGCTTAAGTCGTCTGCCAGAGTATTTTTCTCTCCTGGCAGGAATTGTGCTTGCAGATGAACTTGAAAGGTTACAGCTGTATTCAACAAGGTCATGGCTTGCCTGCAGAGGGGGTATGAATGAGTGCCACCTTGCTCGTTAGATGAGACCAAAGGAAAGGGAACCAAATCTGTCGAGGTCAATAAGGTGCAATGAGGATTACCCTGCTCTTCATCCTGACTGCTTTCTGTAGAAACTTTGGAATTACAGGAATCGGAGGAAAGGCATAAAGAAGACCGGATGGCTAATTGTGGAAAATAGCATCCCTCGGTAATCCCCACTGAGGGGTAATTAGGGCACAGTAGTTGCTGCACTTGTTTAGGGGACTGTCTTTAGTAGTAGTTGTCCTGGATGTAGAAGGTCCTTGAAAGCTGTTAGGACATTTTGTACAGCTAGCATCTCTTTTTGACTGATGTGAAGATGCCTTTGTTCTGCAGTCCACTTGCCCTGAATACATTTTCCTGCCATGTGTGCTCCCCAGGTGTAGTCCGAAGCATCTGTTGTCAGTGTCTGACTGGCTGGGGGCTGAGTGAAAGGTTGTCCCTTGTTGAGGTGACATGCCTGTGCCCATCATCGAAACTCCTGTTGAAGGCAGGGAATAAGTGGTATTACTGTTTCCAGACTGTGACAGTGTTGAGACCAAACATTCTTTAGGTACCATTGTAATTTCCTCATATGCAGTCTGGCATATGGAATTAGTAGTATGCAAGATGCCTTGAACCCCAAGGCCTGCAGAATTTTTCTTGCAGGGAGTTGGGTTTTTATTGACATCAATTGAAAGTATTGAGTCAGTTGTCCTTGCTTGTCTGGCATGAGATAAGCCATCTGGGCCGTTGTATTTAAGCTGGCACCCAGGAATATTCTCTCTTGTGAGGGCACTAGTTTTGACTTCTTTTCGTTTACTGTGTACCCTAGGCAAATTAGCAAGCTTTTTACAAACGCCAGATGCTTTAGAAGAATGTCCTTGCTTTCTGCTTCAATAAGGCAGTCATCCAAGTATGGGTATATTTGAATCCCCTTTTGTCTGCAAAATGCAATTACTGGTGCCAGGCATTTTGTGAAGACCCTGGGCGCAGTAGATAAGCCAAAGGGCAGTGCAGAGAATTGGTAATGCATTGAACCTGTTAAGAATCTGAGGTATCTTCTGCAATTTTGTCTGATAGGGACATGCAGGTATGCCTCCCTGAGGTCCAAAGTTACGAGCCAAGCCTTCTTTCCCAGCATGGGAAGAAGTTGCTGTAGTGTCAACATTTTGAATTTTGGAACATCCAGGTAAGTATTTAGAGAAGAAAGGTCCAGAATGGGCCTCCAGGCTTTGTCCTTTCTGGGGACCAGAAAGAGTCTTGAGTAAAATCCTTGTCCTTGCTCTTGTGATGGTACCTTTTGAATAGCTCTCATTTCCATGAGGGCTGTAATTTGTTTTTGAGCCTCTGCCCATTGATTTTGTGGCAGGTTTGGCATTCCTTTTAGCCTTGGTAAAGTATGATAGTGAAACCTGTAACCTTGAGATACAATATTCAGAACCCATTTGTCTTGGGTGATCATATGCCAACTGTGAGAAAAAAGTGCTAGTTTTCCCCCCAAGGGGGCTACCAAGAGGAAAGTGCTTGGCAGCTGAAGGGGGAAGTCATTGGGACTGTTTCCTATAAGGTTGTGGCCTGTCTTCCCCTCCTTTTTGGGTTGATGCACTCCATTGCCGAGATCTGTAAGAACCTTGGGGCTGACCTCTGCCTCTTGGACGTCTGTATCTGCCCCTTTGTGGTCTGTCTGAAACTGGAAAGGTCCAATTTTTTGTAGGCCAATTTCTGCTAAATCGAGGAGGCTGAACCTGTAAGAAATCCTTCACTGTTTGCATAGATTTTGCCTTATCCTCCATTTTCTTTAATACCTCTTCTGCCTTAACTCCAAATAAAACATCCTGTTGTAAAGGTGCATCCAATAATTTTGCTTTAACATGATCAGGTAAACCTTGTTCTTTTAACCAAGCATGCCTTCGAATGACAGACCCTGTAACTGCTGCTCTACAAGAGGCCTCTAATGAGTTAAAACTACATTGCAAAGTATGTTTTCCCACTTGTTCTGCTGCATGCAATAAATCCTGCATTTCCTTATAATCAGGATGTTCTGAATTTGGAAGCATTTTTTAATTGAGACATTAAAAATTGTTGATATTTAAGCATGTGAAACTGGCAATTTAAAGCCCTCATTGCTAGAGTTGCAGATGTGTATACTTTCTTCCCCCATCTGTCTAATGCTCTAGAATCTCTGTCAGAGGGAACAGGATTTTTAGCTGTGGAAGTCTTTACCCCTTTGGGACCCTGGGAAATAGTTTCTGGGTCAGCAATAGGGCTTTTATAAAGAAATTTGTGAGAGTCAGGGACTCTGTAGTATCTGTCTGGTTTGACGGGAGCAGGAGGCAAAGAATCAGGATTTAAACTGGATTCAGAGTACACATCATCCACAATGTCTAAAGACTGGCGGAATAGCAAGGGGTCTGTGCTAAGGCAACAAAAGGAAGTCTCTGAGCCTTTTCTTGGATTCTGAGTAATCCTGGCCCTCCCAATGGAAATGCTCCCTCATGGTATGTAAAGTTTTCCCAAAAGAGTAGTCCTCTGGAGGAGAGGCTGAAGGAATTGATTCTTCAGCATCAGAATCCTCATGGGGTGGGGTGGGGTGGGGGTGGGGGGGTAAAGAGTATCCCTGATCTGAAGAGGAATCCAAAGAAATGGAAACCTGGTCAGAGGAGTCATAGTCTGCATCCTGCCTAGGCCTTTTATCAGGAGGGGGATGGGAACCCCTGATCAGTGTAATTAAGTCTTCGTCCATTTTGAGCATCTGTTTCTTGGGCATGGAGGCCTGTCCAGGTGAATGCTGTACTTGTTTCTTTGTCTTTAAAGGGGTTTTAGACTTGACAGAAGATTTGATGGTTAAGTTGAGTAGGTCTGAATACACCCTCTGAAGCCGAGGGCTGCTCAGCAGCTCCGGATCCCTCTGAAGGGTTAGTTTCGGGTAGGCCCTAAATCTTGAGTATCCAGAGGCCCAGCCATCTCCACGTGGGAGTCGGCCTGTGGTTCTGAGGTAGTGGTCGTCAGAGGCTGCGAAGGTGCCTTGCTGAAAACCAGAGAACCGGTGACTGGCCTAGAAGAGGATTCGTCATCAGTTTTGGACCTCGGATGTTTGTCCTTGTCTTTGTGCTTCTTGTGCATCCCGGTCATCGGTTGTTCCGACGGCATGGTATAACTGAATTTTCTGCCGAAATAATGTCGGGCAAAATCAAATTGACGTTTAATAGTGCGCTTGTTAAATCTAGCACAAAACCGACAACTAGTGACGTCGTGGTCTGGGCCTAGGCATGGGATACAGTAAGAATGAAAATCCTTATGAGGTATTTGCTTCCCACAAGAAATACAATTATTAACTTTTACTGACATTGGTCTGAGGCAAGAAAAAGTTTCCCCAATGGGGTACTTAGCTTTATAGAAGACTTCGGTTCTGAAATTCGAACTGAAAAACTCAGGAGTAGGCCAACCGGCACTTGCAAACTGCTTTTGCTTCGAGCACCGTGTGGCAAGAAAGACAGAAGAAAATGGTGTCGGTTGCATCTTACATACCCCTGGCGCACTGACGTCAGGGAAGAAGCGACAGCAACCGACACCGGACCAAGACTTTGGAACTCTGGCCGACTGCGGGACTGCCTGACGGCAGGATAACCCAAGTGTAATGACTGCAGCAGTGAAACACGATGAACATCTCTGAATTGATAGCAACTAGCTCCCAAATGGAAATGTAGAAACTTTCTGGATTGCCTGTTCATTTTTATATGATAGTACGCATCCTGAATGTCTATTGAGCACACCCAATCATTCAGTTCCAAAAATGGAAGAATGAACTGAACTGTGACCATCTGGAACTTTGTTTGTTGAACTGACTTGTTTAAAACACTAAGATCCAAAATTGGTCTCCAGTCCACTCTTGTTTTTGGCACTAAAAAGAATCCTGAATATGTTCCAGATTTTCTCTGGTATGGCGGGTCTTCTTGGATGACTCTTTTCTAGCAGTTCTTGAAATTGTAGTACTGCTGATCGGGTGGGATAAAGGTGATTCTTTTGCAAATGTGGGGTGAAAGGAAAAATAGTATAATATGATCTCTGGAAATGGTCCTCTGCACCCAGGTATCTGATGTTATTTCTAGCCAGGCTCTCTCAAGAAGGGATAGTCGACTCAAACTGCCTCCAGAGGAAGACAATTGGGCCTCCTTTCAGGAGCGCTGTAAGGGTTTACCAAATAAAGAATCTCTGTCCTCTTGGTTTTGTGGGCCTCCTATGCCATGAGGGCAGCATCTTCCCTTGAAGTTCCCCCTCTGCTCCTGGGGGAACCACCTCCATGTTGGTCTTGAAAGGACCTTTGGGACTTCTGAATCACATCTTTCTACTACTTTGCCGATTCCTTGAAAAAGGATCGTTGAGGAGTGGAAAAACATACACCCATGGCAGACAGGGACTTTCCATCTTTCTCACACCTGGACAAAGTTTCTTTAACTTTAGGGCCAAAGAAGGACTTGCCATCAAAGGAGCATTGACGAATGAAGACATGAAGGCTTCTGCAAAATTACATAAGTGCACCCCAGGCATGTCTCCTGATGGCAACACCTGAACCCAATGCTCTTTTCGTCCCCTTGGCTGCATGAGAAAATTAGCCTCATGAACAAGTTTGACATGGACAGTAGGGTAGCCAATTGAGAGGCCTCAAATTCCTGAACCTCTTTAGAGACGGATCCTGAAAGAATATCTGAAAGCTCCTTAATCAGATCCTGCTGCAGTCTGGTGAAGTGTGTCAAAAAATTCAAGGACCGTAAAGCAAAGGTTGTTGAAGCATACACCCGTTTCCCAAACCTATCCACTGCCCAAGACTCTCTGTTGGGTGAATGTATAGAGGAACTTTCCTCAGCTAGTTTCTTTTTGGTTGCTGCTGCTATGACCATGGCATCAACAGCCAAACCTTTTGACCAGAGTTGGTTATCCTCCAGGACAGTGATAATTTTGTCAGGTCTCCGGGGAATGAGTTCACTGGTGTCGGGGGGGGGGGGGTCTTCCATGCCCGACAAGAGGTCAACTCAATGAGCTCAGCGGCAGGCGGAGTTACCCAGGTGGTAGATGGGTGGGTACCAAAAGCCTGCAGATACACAGACTCCTCAGACGAAGGACTGCTGGACTTCCAATCACCACTCTGTTTTAAGATTTCCAGGATGTCTCCAAAGGAGACATCAGGAGGTGATTTTGGGGATCCTTCCCTCTCATCGAAGTCAGTGTCTTCTGTGATAGATTCCTCCAGGGAATCCAAGGGCTTCCTCTTGCACTTCTTCTTAGGGACCTCCTCAGTGGGATGATTGAGGGATAAGAAGAAGAGGGTATTCCCTTTTTTGGACACCTGAGGTTTTGGTACTCGCTGTCCTCGTGGAGACACTGGTTGAAACTCTGAACGTACAAGTGACAGAGAAGTGTGTTCCAAGTAGGAAGGAATCGACTGACTGCTACAGTCATAGCTCTCTCCATAGCCTCAAAAGCTGACCCACCCAGAGAAAGGGGGGGTCCCCGGATCCGAAAGGGAAATGAAGTCACCTCCTGCTCAGAAGAGATCGCTCTTGAAGCAGAGCTGGTCCGTGCTGAAGCTCCAAGGTGCAGAGGCATAGGATTTAGCCCCTCAGAACCAACAGGACATATACGGCCCACAGAGGTCTCCAGCTCCGACCGAACCAAAGAGCTCAGAGCAATAACCAATTCAGAAGATAAAGATATCTTTGGTTCCGACACAGACAGCACCGGGTAGCTTGGAACCACAGTCTGTAAGCCTTCAAGTGAAGTCAGAGGAGGAGGTAAAGTAGATGAAGAATGGAATCCTTGACCAAACCGGGTAGGAACCAGGTCTATATTATATACTCGAAGTTTTAAAACTTCGACACTCACATGATCAAAACCATATGAGCGAAGTTTTAAAACATTGAACATATAATAAAAATAAACAAAAACAAAGAAAACATACCTGAACTCTCTGAGCAGGGGGGCAAGCCCCCTGTGCCCCCCCCTACTTAAATATACCAACTCTGAGATCGAACTACAGTCAGTGAACCAATGGGAAATATTTCCTACGGTGATCTTCGTTGAGACTTGCGAGCTTTCAAAAGTTCGCTCATATGGTGTCGACCATATCAGACTCGACCTTTTGACAGTTCATGCATCTGATATAGACCCATAGGAACCATGACGGCGGCTCCTGTCATACCTTGCGCACAAACAATTTTTTTCTCTCCAGTCTCTCTACATCATCTTTGATTAGACTTCTAGAAGAACGGGCCGACATCACAGAAGGCGATTAGTTCTATCTGAGAATGGTGAAGGAAGACAGTCTGGAAAGGGATCAATGGAGGGAGAATAACTTCCTGGAAGAGCAATTTTTGTTGAATATTACAATTGTGGTATCGGATCCGAGGATGTCAGCACCGAAGTTTGTCCCTGACCTATAGTCTTAAGAACTGAAGAGCTTATCAGTTCCGATAGTAAACTTTTGCTAATTCTCAGTTCCAAGGAAACAGTTGGAGCCAGAGTTTTTGACTTTCTTCTTGTCAGTTCCAAAAGAGAAGACGGAACTGATGTTTTTGACTTTTTTGAACTTGGACCCAATGGAGATGTCGGCACAGACAAACTTCTTTTCTTCATTTTCTCAGAAACTTTGGAAGACGGAGAAGAAGATGGATTAGAAAACAGATCTGCTTGATTTTTTTTTTTTTTAGATGAAGTGGCTGCAGACCATGCCTGAAGCAGACCTTTGAAGATTAGCTTATTTTTCTGCTCAACAACAGCTCTGTGACTAAAGGAGTGACAAATCGAGTAATCCTCCTGAAGATGGAGGGGGTTCAAACAGCAAACACAAAGTGTGCATGTCAGAAAAAGGTATTTTACAGCCACATTTCTGAGAACGTTTAAAATCCAGCCACAGCCTTTTCCATTTCTGTCACATCTTTCACACACACACACGCACAGAAAAACTGAGGGATTTTTTTTTTTTTTTTTTTTAAGATAGGAATATAGCAATGTAATAGTGGCACATCAACTATGACAATAAAGAGACTACACAAAGTGTAGGAGGAAAATATCAACAATGACATTCAGAATACACCGAAGTGTAGGGAAAAGGAAAATAGAAATTAGAGTACTGACGTCCAACAAAGGCAAAAAAGGTAAGGGATTTATAAATTGCAGTGAAAAATAGACACTATAGAAGGAATGGAAGTTAGAGCTTCAAACATATTAAAGAAATCACTTACCTGCTTGAGAGCAATTGGCACCACATCTGACACGAAAAGTGGCAAATGAGATCTGAGGTAATTGGGATATGTGCATTGTGGGTAAGGGATAAGCTTGAGAGTCTTTGGCTACCACGAGCTATGACAGCGGCAGAGTCTGTCTCGAAAATCAGAATGGAACCCACAGGTCAAGGGGAGAACGAAAATTGACAACATCAGATGCTCATGTCTCTATTCCTGTGTTGGCTTAATTCTCAGAATATTTTCTACTACTTTATGGACTTAACATTTTGTATCATTATTATTCTCCTTAAAGATATGCATCAAAAATCCAAGGTTCACCTTATTTCTCAAACTAACCCCACCCCCAGTCACCACTTTTCTTTTCCACTTTGACTTAATAACCCTCTGTTGGTGTCATGCATATCAGCCTTAATTGCACAGATCCAAAGTATCCATGCAAGTTTAAACCACTTCCTTTTCCTCTATGGGAAGAATTAACTTATTCCACTTAACTTTTGACCTCTTCCTCTCTCAAATAAATTCTACCAATTCTTTATTAATTACTATCCACAACTTCCACTCTGGCTGATAAAAATTTGCCTGGTATGCATATACCTAAATACTTCATCCATACACCAAAATGATTCATCTTATGTCCTCATAGATATGGGTGTATTGCTAAACCACTTCAGGTGTGAAAACACAGTTTATCATTACAGCCCTTATTATATTTTCATTGATTTTATGTCCCAAAAAGACTTGAAATGGTCTCAAAATGTTCCACAATACTGATATGCCATTTTTAGTATTTTTCAAGTACAAAATAATATCTTAAAATAAAGCCAACTCCTCGACTACAATAACAATTATATCCTTGAATGTTTGGCCTCTTATTTTCTCTGTCAATGGCTCTTTTCTTTGTCAATGGCTCTAAATATTAACAAAGCGGACTGAGAGCACATTCTCCAAAAAGGTTTTGGCCAAGTTAATGACTGCTGTGTCTATGAAGGGCTCACCCAAAATGCCAAGAAATTCAGCAAAGGCACCTTTGATAAACTAACAAATTTACCATATTAATGGCACCCCCTAACGGACTAATTTCTTAAAGCCTCAATTACCTTTGTAAATCATAATCTTGCTTTTGACCGCCATGTCTCAGTTGTGATTAGAAAAACCTATATGATCAAGTATGATCTTATTCTTAGGGACTTCTCTCCCAGATACAAAGTTGTAGTCCAACTTAATTCCTCCCTTATTAGACCCATCATTGAGTACAACACCCCCTTCAAGATGTACTATACCAAGCATTTAGACCAACTCAAAAGGATCCAGAGATAGCTGGTTATGAGAGTTACTGGTTTTAGGTAACCTACGTTACGCTGAAAGACAAAGATCCTCTTCCTCATATTATGTTTTGTACAAGCTTATGTGGGGAATCTGTGCTTATTTTTTTGGCCCATTAATCACACCACTGTTTTTAATATCCTCCACTTCCACAAAACAAAAAGTGCAACAGCCAATATAAAGATAGAAAAGTTGTGGAAGAACTTACCATAATCATAGATGTCTTTCTCTTCCATGTTGCAGTATTCATAACTTCAGGGAAGTTGCTGCCTGCAGCACCGGACATCTGGCCAGTACACCAAAGTTTTAGAAGCAGGGGTACGTGTGACGTTGCATGCAGGGGGCCATAAACTGACGTTGGCTATATCTGTGACATCTGCACATATCCAACTCAGAAACTGGCTGCCACAGAGAGAAAAGAGAGAGACCGACCCCAGGAGCAGGAGGAAAGAACCCAAGCTTAAGTTGCTCAGACATACCAAAACAGTGTAATAAATATATCCAAAAAAGGGGCGGGGCGGGGTGGGGGTGGGATTGAATACTACAACATGGAAGAGAAGGACATCTACGGTTATGGTAAGTTCTTACACAACTATTCTATGTCCTTCTATTCTCATGTTGAAGTATTCATAACCTTAGGGAAAGTACCACAGTTCTCTAGGAAGTTGTATGGGAGGCAGGTATGGGATCAGAGTCAATGAGACCCTGCAGGATAGGCCTAGCACACCCTGCTCTAACCCTGGAGATCGGATTCTATTTGTAATGCTTGGCAAAGGTATGTACAGAAGACCAAGTTGCTACCTCTACAACAGCAGCACATTCAATGCCCTTGAAGAAAGCTGCTGAGGAAGAAGCTGCCCTGGTGGAAAGGGCCTTGACAGGTGAACTCAGCTATTTTCCATGAACGGAATATCAAAAGGTTTTTGCCTTAGACATCCAAGAGGCAACTGTGTGTTTAAACACTGCCTTGCCAAGGGCTCTAGGGTGGAAGGAGACAAAAAGCTGGTCAGACTGTCTGACAGGTTTTGTCTTATCTAAGTAGAACCTCAGTTGCCGATGAACATCCAGGGAATGTAAAGACCTTTCTGAAGAGTTCTGTGGCTGGGGGTAAAAGACAGCTAGATTAATGGTCTGGTTTAAGGACATTTCATTAACTACTTTAGGCATGAATGAAGGGATAGCTCTGAGACAAACCCTATCTTTATGAAGAATAAGACAGGGATGAGAAGCCATAAGGGCTTGGCTCAGAGATCCTCCTGGCATAAGTAAAGGCCACTAACAAAACTGTTTTCCATGTACAGAATTTAAGGAAGTACGAGAGGGTTGGCTCAAAGGAGGCCAATGTAAGCTTTTCCAGCACAAGGTTAAGGTCCCAAGGAGAAGGAATAGGCTTATGAGGAGGTCTTATGTGAAGGACCCCTTTCAGAAACAGCCTGACTTCCAACCTGGAAGCTAGAGGTGGAATCATGGGGAAGGCAAGCAGAAATAGCAGATAGGTGTGATGAGTAGGTCAGCCCTGAGTGTAACTCACACACATAGGAAAGGACCAGTGGAACAGAAACTAGAAATGGGCCCTGTTTTCTTCTGAGGCACCAATGGGAGAATCTTTTCCAATTTAATAAGTAGTTTTAGCTGGTACTTGGTTTCCTGGCCTCCTGCAGGACATTGAGTATGTCCTCCGAGTATAGATGCCTAAAGGGTTCAGAACTCTTATCATCCACAGTGTCAGTTTGAGATTGAGTAGGTGGGGGTGAATAAGGGATCCCCTGTCGTGTGTGAATAGGTCAAAGTGGTGAGGTAACCTGTGGTGACTGCCTTTGGCTAAAAGGTAGAGTAGAGGAAACCAATGCTGTCATGGCCAGAAGGGAGTCACCAGCAGGATTTTTGGTATGTCCTTCTGTAGTTTCAGGAGAACGTTGTGAATCAGAGGAAATGGAGGGAAGGCAAAAAGGAACATTCTCTCCCAAGAAAAGTGGAATGCGTCCACCCTCCATGCTTGTGGATGGGGGAGCCTTGTGCAGAAGAGGGGCATCTGTTTGTTCTAGGAGGAGGCAAACAGATCTCCCTGAGGAATATCCCACCTGTGAATTAGATCCTGAAATACCTCCCTGTGAAGTGTCCA
The DNA here is from genome assembly GCF_019279795.1 of Protopterus annectens. NCBI lineage: Eukaryota > Metazoa > Chordata > Ceratodontiformes > Protopteridae > Protopterus > Protopterus annectens. The sequence goes on along the minus strand of NC_056741.1, from coordinate 1,288,557,863 downwards.
TTCATGGGAGGGTGTTAAGGTTCTGCTCGCGGAGTCTGCCATCCCATTTTCTTCTGATGGGATGTAAACTGCCTGCAAGTGAATTTGAAGTGCTTCTGCCAGGGACCATACCTGAATAGCCAGACTGCAAAGGGGGCAAGATTTTGTTCCTCCTTGCTTGTTTATATACCACAGAACTGTCATGTTGTCTGTGATGACCTTCAGGGTACCTGGCAGAAGGATCTCTTAAAAGCCTTGCATAGCCAAGGATAGGGCCTTTAGCTATTTTAGGTTGATGTGGTCCTTCCTCTCTTGAATGGACCACTACCCCTGAACTTTGTGGTGGCTGTTGGCATGGTGAAGGATGGCTCCCCCAACCTAAATCTGACGAGTCTGTGTACAGATGCTGCTTGGGTGGAGGGATCTGCAAGGGTACCCCTTGAATGAGGGTAACGGTGGCAATCCACCAGGAGAATTCCCTTTTTAAACAAGGAAGAAGAGGAAGCTTTGTTTCCAAGGAATGAGAGTGTTGGCTCCAAGAATTTCTCAAGACCCACTGAAACTTCATGGGCATCCTGGCTAGAGGAATCATGAGAATCAGGGAAGCCATGTACCCTACTATTGTAAAAAAATCCCTGGCTGAGATGGTAGCTAGAGGTAAGCAAAGAGTTGAAGGACAAAGAAAGAAATCCCACTTTCTGGGGAGGGACACAGACGGACATCAAGTTTGTCCTCATCTTGCACCGCAGGAAGACAAGGTCTTGGGACAGAGTCATACGAGACTTAGGACCTAGCATGCCCTGCAGGACTGCAGAGGCAAAACCTGTCCGGGTTTTGGGGAAAAGAGGCAACTGTTACTGTTTGTTGAAGGTGTGGACAGAAGTCTAAGTAGCAGCTTCTAGGATGTTCTTGGTAGGGACGCCACTGACGAAAGCAGTGGAAGTAGATGCTGCCCTAGTGAAATGGCTTTGGACAGGCTTGGAAGGAATTTTTCCATGGAAGTAGTGACAGAATTGGACACAGTGGGATATCCATTTAGAAATGGTCTGCTTAGAAATAGGTTTCCCCTTTGCCCCTAGGGCAAAGCTGACCAGCAGCTGGTTAGTCCTTCTGAGAGACTTAGTTCTAGCCAGATAGTATCAAAGTTGTTTGTGTACATCCAGTGAATGAAGGATTATTTCCCCCTTATTCTGAGGGTTAGGAAAGAAGGTGGGAAGATGTATAGCCTGATTCAATGTCATGTCAGATACCACCTTGGGCATAAAGAGGAGCTAGTTCTAAGAGACACCCTGCCTGCATGGAAAATAATAAAGGGTTCAATGGCCATGACAGCCTGCAGCTCGGAAACCCTCCTAGCTGAGGTTAAGGCAGGAGGAAAGTGGTCTTCCAAGACGGGTGTTTTACCTCTGCTGAGGCAGCTGGTTCAAAGGGGGGGTAAGGTCAATTATTCCAAGACACAGTTCAGGTCCCAGGCAGGGGTGGGTGGCCTTCTGGGTGGCCTGATGTGTGATACCCCTTTAAGGAATTGTTTTAGCAGGCAGTGGGAGAACAAAAGTTGCTCTACATGGGAATGGGCAGAGATAGCTGAGGCATGAATTTTGTTGGAAGAGTAAGATAATCCTTTTTGCACTAGCTCCGCCAGGTAGTCTAGAATCAGAGTGAGGGAGGCAAGGGAGCTGCTTGTACCCTTTGTTTGGCACCAGGCAATGAATCTTTTCCATTTTGCAGAGTAGGATTTCCTGGTGCTGGGCCTCAATTATATCCAGGACCTGCTTACTCAATGGTGGGCTGGTATCCACCTCTAGGGTATAGGCCATGCGGATAGGCTGAGAGTTTGCAGACTACGATGCAGTACTGACCCTTTTTCTTGGGTTAGAAGTCAGGCACATTCTACCAATGCTGCCTGAGCCAATTTGGAGCAATGAGTATAGCCCTTGGCCCTTCCTCCCTGATCTTTAGCAGTAACCTTGGGATTATTGGCAAGGGGGAGGGGGAGTGTGTAGACAAACAGGTTGTCCCAGTGGAAGGAGAGCGCATCCACCTTCCATGTTCCTGGGTGGAACTCCCTGGTGCAGAACTGGTCCAACTGCCTCATCTCTATGGATGCGAAGAGGTCTCCCTCTGAAGTTACCATTCGTGGGGGTCCAGGACACTTATGCTGAGGTGCTCTGTCAGGGTGTTGTGCTCCCCTGGGATATACTGGGCTATCAGATGAAGGCCCATCATAGAGGCAGTCTGCCAGAGAAACATGGCTACACGACAAAGAGGGGAGGAGTGTGCTCCCCCCTGCTTGCTGATGTACCACATGACTGTGGCATTGCCTGTTTTGATGAGGAGCACCCCCTGGTTTCAGGTGACTGTTGAAGGCTGTGATAGCCCTGAGTACCACCATCATTTCTTTCAGGATGATGTGCTGGTCTAGGTTCCTGAGGTCCCAGGTGCCTTGGGTGCACATGTCTCCTAGGTGTGCACCTCAGGCTGCATCTGAGACATCCGTGGTGATGGTCTCGCCATGGGGAAGAATGAAAAAAGGTAGGCCCTTGTTCAGGGTACAGACTTCTGACCACCATAGGAGTTCCTCCCTTAAGCAGGGAATCAGAGGCAGTTGTAGCTCCAGTGACAGAGCGTTGGCACCATAGCGTTTTTAGGTATCATTGCAGTTTTCTCATATGTAGTTTGGCCAAGGGCACCAACAAGATGCAGGATGCCACCCAGAGCTTGCAGGAACTTCCTTGCTGTGAGGTGTGTCCTGTGAGCTAGTTGGGTGAAGTATTGGGGCAGACAACTTTGTTTTTCTGGAGAGAGGAAGGCTCTTTGGGTGGACATGTCCAGGAGAGCTCTCAAGAAGGTGATCTGTCTGGTGGGCTGGAAATGGGATTTTTCCTTGTTGATGGTAAATCCCAGAGAGGCAAGGAGGATTTGGACAAAGTTGAGGTCCTGCAGTAGCTTTTCCCTGCTGTCTGCCTGGATGAGACAGTTGTTCAGATAGGGGGAAAATGTGTAGTTTTTCTACCTGCAGAAGGCAATGACAGGGTCCAGTCATTTGTTGAAAACCCTGGTAGCAGTAGATAAGCCAAAGGGCAGAGCAGAGAACTGAAAGAGTTTTGAGCCTGCCCTGAAGTGAAGGAATGCCCTGCAGGATTCCCTTATAGGGATATGGAGGTAGGCATTCTTTAGATCTAGGGTGACTAGTCAGGCATTTGGAGTCAGAGTGGGCAAGAGTTTCTGGAGTGTAAGCATTTTGAATTTTGGCACTAGCAGGGAAAGGTTTGATGTGGATAGATCTAGATAAGGGTGCCAAGTGCCTTCTTCCCTGGGTACGAGGGGCAATACTGAATAAAACTCCTTTCAGTCTTGTTCCTGGGATACAGGCTCCACTGCTCCTTGAGCACACAGTTTCTGAATTTGGCAGAAGGCCTCTGCCCGCTGACTTACTGGTATGTCTGGGTACCCTGTTAAGTTTGGGTTCTCTTTGAAAGAGAATTTGTATCCTTGGGAAATGATTTTTAGGACTCACTGATGTTTTGTGATGGTTTGCCAGTTGTCTTTGAAAAGGGATAGCCTTCCTCCTAACCTTTGGGGGAGAGGGCAGGGGTGGAACTGGAGTCATTAGGGTAGAGAGTGGACATAGAACTCCCTGCCCTGGGGATTGTAGAGGTCCATTGTCTGGGTCTCTGCTGGCCTTGTAGTTGCTGCCTGGGGGGGGGGGGGGGGTCTGTCCCTGCACTCTTTACTTTGCACAGGCTTGGATTGGGAAGAGAAGGACCAGTGTTTGGTGGGAAAGTTCCTGCTGAATCTGGGAGGTTGGACCTGGAGGAAATCTTTTACTGTCTGCATTGACTTGGCCTTATCCTCCATTTTCTTGATCACGTCCTCTGCCTTAGATACAAACGAGCGGTCCTTATCTAAAGGTGCTTCTAGGAGTTTGGATTTAACATGATCAGGCAGAGGATCCTCTTTCAGCCATGCATGTCTTCTAACGACTGACCCCGGAACATCAGCCCTGCTAGAGGCACCCTGTAATACCGGTCTGGCTTTCTGGGTGCAGGAGGCAGGGCATCAGGTGTTAGGCTAGACTCCATAAAGACATCCTCTGGGAGGAATAGCTAAGGGATTATACTGGGGTAGGTCCAGAAACTCTCTTAGTCGCTTCTTAGACTGGGGGTAGTCCTGAGCTTCCCAATGGAAGTGTTCCATGAGGGTGTGCAAGGTCTCTCCAAAAAATAGGTCCTCGGGGGGGGTCTCTGAGGAAAGGTCCCTTTTTCTTTTGGCTGGGGTAGTCTGGTTACCTATGTCTTTAAAATGTCTAGCTACAAATTCTGCTCTATGGTGGATGGTCCTAGCATTAAAGACAGCGCAGAACCGACATCTGGGGACACTGTGGTCTGGGCCTAAACAAGTTACACACAGGTTATGGAAGCCTCGGTGTGGTATTTGTTTTCCACAGCGGAGACAATTATTTACTTTTCGGACATCGGTTAGCACAAGAAAAAGATCCCCAATGAGGTACTTAGCTTTAGTCGCTTTCGTCTTCACTCTGGCAACGGCTGACAGACACACACACGCAAACTGCTTCTGCTTCGAGCTGCTCAGCAACAAAGACTGATTGTAATGGCATCGGCTGCCTTGCTTTATACCACTGACTACCTGAAGTCAGTCCCAGGCGACATGCAGCCGATGCAATAGGAACACTCTCTACTCTGTTATTCGGGCTGGCCGAGGACTACCCAGCAGGGACAACCCACAAGTGATGACTGCAACAGTGAAACACAAAGAACATCAAAGAAAATTCCAACAAGGGTACTTATCTCGGTGCCAACAGCTGGAAAACAACCATCAAAAATTGGATGGCCAATGTCGAGCAAACGCCGGACTTCTGAACTGGCGGTCGGACGTCTGAATCTCACTGTGGCAAAAAAGTTCTGAGCTGGGTATGTGCAGACGTCACAGATATAGCCAATGTCAGTTTATGCCCCCTACATGAAACATTGCACTTTCCCCTACTTCTAAAACTTTGGCATACTGGCCGGATGTCCGGTGCTGCAGGCAGCAACTCACGAGGTTATGAATACTGCAACAAGAGAACAAAACGACATCTAAACTTCCACGGCACCACCTGTAAACAGGCACCTAACCCAATGTATTACTCACTTTTGGAAGACATTATCCATGCAAATCAGACAAAGCAACTGGATGGGGAATCACAAATTTACACAAGGGGCAGACACAAATAGCCTGATCTGTAGGAAGAATTAGCCAAGGGATCTGCAGAATGACACAGCCAAGCTTTTCAACTGCTAATTAGGCTGCAAGCTTAATATTAACATATAAATCCACTTGATATACCAGACACAATTGCTCCAACACTGGTTAGACCATGTTAACAACTGGTGCAAGGACAATGGCTTCACATTAAATGTAAAAAAAATGCAGAACAGTTCACTTTGGAAAACAAAACAGTTGCATTTACCACATGGGAGTCGCACCCTTCCAATGAGGCGATGATGTAAGGGATCTAGGCACTCTTATAGGTTCATAGGTAGGTACTAGGCTATTGGCACTAGGGCCTACATAAGCCTAGCCAAACGGTACCCTGGCTTTTGCCACCCAAGAAAATTATTTTCCTGTGCCCCTGTCAAGCAGAGCCACAGAAGCGATCCCTGGGGTGAATTTCCTACTTACCATCCAATCATCAAGATTTTTTCTTGAAGAGTGCTAATGAGGAGCCTTGTTTGATATAGACAGGTAGTTTGTTCCAGAGTATGGGAAGTCTCTGAGATAGGAATCTATCCCCCCAGCATGTTCTGTTTATTGTGGTGACAAGGTTTAGGTCCCTAGAGCGTGTAGTTCAGAGGGATTGGGATTTCTTTATGTGGAGCATATCCAACAGCTCTGGGTTTGACATAGTTAGTAGGTGATATGTGACAGAGTAAAGCTGGAGTTTTTTGAGACGGTCTGCGTTGGCCATCTGTTTGAGGCCAGTAATCCTCTTTGTGAGGTATTTCTGTGGCCTTTCCAGTTGTTGCAGATGTCTTGTGAGGTACATATATCAAAAGGGGCGTTGTACTCTATAATGGGTCTAATGAGTGATGAGTAGAGGGGAACAATGACCTCTTTTTTTCATGGATGAAAAACCTTTTGTGATGAGGTGTGCCACGTAGAAGGATTTCCTGACTACTGTGGCGATGTGATTATCAAAGAAGAGACTACTGTCCACCTGTGTCCCAAGGTCTCTTATCACACTTTCGGTGTTAAGTAGACTACTGCCTATGTGGTAGTTCATGGGTATAGAGTTTTTACCAAAAGGGATGACAATGCACTTTTTGGCATTGAGCTTGAGGCCATGGCTTTGACACCAGGCATCTGTCTCAGTGAGGCCTTTTTATCTTGCGGACAATTTCTTATCATTTGACCATCATGTCTCCACAGTAGTCTGGAAAGCCTTTCATCTGTCTCATTTAATTTCCAAAGGCACTTCCACTAGATCCAAAATCTTAACTCCCCTTTTCTTATAGCTTATCAGACCCATTACTGAATATAATGCACCTTTTGGCATTTATTTATCTAAATATATCCTGAACAGATTCAAAACTACAAACATCAGCGCCTCAAAAATCTTGGTTATCAGGAGAGACTGGCAGCCCTTTATCTGTACCATTGGAGAGAGAAAAGGGCAGAGAAAAAAGGCTAGCAAAGACATTCTTTAAACAGAAAGAGGAATAACACCCTTAAAAGACACAGGGATATATACAGGGGTAAGAAAGGGCCTAACAACAATGTGCACTAAGGATACGCTCACCTGTGTATTTATAGAAAGGAAAGATGAAATGAAACAAAATACACTTGACAAAAACAAACACGATATTAAATAGGGTAAAGTTTACCAACGGAAAACAATCAAGGATAAATTTTCTAGGAAAAACACTTCTATTATATAGCAAAGCTCAAAAGAAGTCAACCATGTCTGGTCGTGAAAGTGGCAAACAAGATCGGAGGTGAGTTAGGCTTGGTGCACAGTTGGTAGGAAAGGAGAGAGAGAGTCTGTTGGTCTCCATGAGCCAGAGTAACAGTCGAGTCTGATCCAAGTGTCAGATCCGAACCGATTAATTAAGAAACAAATGAAAACTGATGTGAAGGCTGCCAGCCTAGCCAGAGAGAATTTTATAGATAATTCTATAATTTGTAAATATCAATGTAAGACACAGGTTTGTTGTCTTAAACATAAAGAAATACTGTTACATGTGGAACTTAACACAATGTAGCAACACTACCCTCTACTTAAGAAGGCTAAGTCAAGCATTTCATGACTGCCTTTGATGTTTAAAATTTGGCTCCAGCCGGGCTCGATGAAGGCTTCCTGCCTATTGTTTTAAGGCTACAGTTAATGACCAGAATTTGCATGCATAAATGTATTTTATTGCTCTGGTTTCTGCCTAGGTGTAAAAGAATGCAAATGCAGTTTCTCTCAGCCTGGGAACCCCAGGAAAGTGTGAAATTATGTAATGGGAATCAGGACTGAAAACAGCAATTTAAACAGAGAGAACAAGAGGGATATAAGCATTTTTGTCTTGACCATCAAACTCACAGCACTGTCTTGCTAATATGTAAGTTATCTTAGACTTGTGTTTTCTTTTAGAAACAGCTAGGAACTAGAAAGATTAGACTGTTTTTCTGTGATGTCAGAACTGTACTACTGAATTATTTTAAGTATTTCTGTGTGATCTCTGAACTCCTGACTAGCACTGTGTAGTAGAAAGTATTGTCTTGTGGTTTTTAATTATTTATTATTAAATATTTTGTATGTCCTCCCTGTGGTTGCGTGGGTTTCCTCCGGGTGCTCTGGTTTCCTCCCAAATCCCAAAGACATGCTGTAGGTGGACTGGGCACTCTAAAATTGGCCCTAGGTGTGAGTGTGTGCCTTCTGTGGAAGGTTGGGCACCGGGCTGGCAACTAGACACCATAACACTCCAATGCCAATCATGAGTGATCAGGTGATCCGCTGTGGCAACCCTTAACTGGGAAAAGCCGAAAGAAAAGGAAGAAGATTCTAAAACCTTTCAACTGCGGATGTTTTGTGTAGAGATTAGGTAAGCTCTAAGAGTACATTGCATGTATATAAGGATCCTGTACCAAGTCACTCTAATAAGCCTTCACTGTTTAATCAAACTACCAACTGGATAATAATCTTGCACAGTAATAATTGGACACCCTTTTAAGGGCCTTTGAGTAGCTGATAGACATTAGCTGGGTGGTGACAGGGTACTACTGTATAGTCTGGGTAAAAAGGGCACAGCTGGAGAACCTGTGTCAGCCTTCCCTAGGAGTGTCTGTGTGGTTGCATAAACTTATCTCAAAGTGTGTGTGTGTGTGTGTGTGTGTGTGTGTGTGTGTGTGTGTGTGTGTGTGTGTGTCAGCTACGTGGGCAGGGACACGAAGCACTGGTTGGACAGAGAGGGTACTGGAGATTTTAGCTTGCCCAGCTGGCTGAGATCTGGACCCTATAGCTGTGCCAGTGGGGAGTCTTATTGGGGACCTGGAGAGCAAGGGAGCGACCAGCCCCGGAATTACTGTAATCTCTGCGTGCTCTTAAGGGAAATTGCACTTTACTGTGTCTATTTGTTATCCTTTCCTCATATATGAGACACCCAATCTGGTGTTAGTGGTGAGGATTAAGGCTCCTTGACTGCTGGGCCAGGGCACGGGCGTCACAACTGACATCATATTTTTTTAGTTAAAGGGATTAAATCATCAGTAAATAAGCAGGACATGCTGGAGTGATATATTCATATCCCAATGCATCCTTCACTTCTGTAACAAATTTGTGCCACAAATCAAGCAGAGCAACACTCTTGCAACCTTCAAGATAAACACAGATAACTGCATGGCTGGCTTCAAATTCTCCCCGATCTACCTTGTCTTGCTCTCCTACAGGCAAATTTTAAATAGTTTTTTTGGCTAAACTTGAAATGGTCTGTAGACTGATTGCCACGTATTTACCAATGGACCCAAGACCACTGCAAATGGATAGGCGAATACAATTAAATTCAAAACCACAAAAACAGAATTAGGTAATGAAATAAAATTCTGTTTCCCAGAAGTGTGCTTACTGGTGATTTTCTAGTGATGTCAGCATCATACAAAAATCCCCAAATCAAACAAACAGCAACAGCAATATTACTATTCACAAGCCACTCTAACCTCGAAATGCAGGAAAACATTTCCTAAACAAGCGCACTTATCGCTCTCACAGTATCTGTCATAAATCAATGGAGTAATGACTGTATTTCTTGCTGCACAAACGATTAAAGATGGTGTAGTACGTTTTCCTTTCTATTACATCATAACAATCATGGTGTGGAAAGGAAACCAGCTCAGCTCTGGCGGCCTATGATATCTGTAGTAGTCTGGTCAGAAAAAGGAATGTCCACCTGTTGCTTATTCCTAGACTAAGGAAAGTACAGTTGTGTACACTTACCATAAATGCAGATGTTCGAGTGTATTCACTGTTGCAGTCATTACATTTGGGTAATCTGCTTGCAGGTTGTCTTCAGTCAGCCTGATTAAAAAAGTCTTGGGTCTTGCGTCGGTTGCTGTCCCTTCTCCCATGACGTCAGGTCGTCAGAGGTATAAAACATGCAGCCGACGCCATTACATCCGTTTTTCTTGTCCCAGATGTCAGGTGCCCCCTCCCCCCCCAATGGGAAGCAATTAAACATAAAAGCACAAAAATATACCTCCAACAAAAAAGCAAATACAACAAATAGGCTTTTAAGCATAGCAAAGGAAAGTGGAGGTATAGCCAAAAGAAGTTAGGGGGCTGGTGGAAGGGTAACCAGGACTGCAACAGTGAATACACTCGAACATCTACATTTATGGTAAGTGTACACAACTGTATTATGTTCTTAGTGTTTCACTGTTGCAGTCATTACATTTGGGTAGATTCCCAAAGCTATGGTTGGGAGGAGGAGTTTAGATAGCATTAGGGCCAACTATAAGGCCCTGCAAGACTGCAGTGGCAAAGCCAGCTCTGGATTTAGAGAAAATTGGCAAATGATAATGCTTGGTGAAAGTATGTAAAGAACTCCAGGTAGCAGCTTCTAGGATGTGCCTGATAGGGACGCCTCTGAGAAAGGCTGTAGAAGTAGATGCAGCCCTGGTGGAGTGAGGTCTGATTCCCTGGGGGATAGGTTTTCCATGGTGCTTAAAGCAGAAATTAATACAATGGCTTATCCATTTAGAAATGGTTTGCTTTAAAATAGCCTTCCCCTCTGCCCCTGCAGCAAATGCTACCAACAGTTGTTCAGATTTGCTTTGAGGCTTAGTCCTGTCCAAGTAGAATCGAAGTTGTCTGTGCACATCTAAGGAATGCAGTATCCGTTCCCCTTTATTCTGTGCATTGGGACAGAAGGTTGGCAAATGAATGGACTGATTAAGTGCCACACTGGATACCACCTAGGGCATGAAGGATGGATTGGTTCTGAGTGACATTCTGTCCACATGAAAGATGATGAAAGGCTCTTCTGCCATAAGGGCCTGTAATTCAGATACCCTTCTAGCTGAAGTGATTGCTAAAAGAAAAGCTGTTTTCCAAGAAAGACATTTTATGTCTGCAGTAGCAGCTGGCTCAAAAAGAGGTAGAGTGAGTTTCTCCAAGACAAAGTTAAGGTCCCAGGCTGGGGTTGGAGCTCTACTGGGTGGTCTCAAATGTTTGGCCCCTCTGAGTAACTGCTTGAGCAGTGGATGAGAGAAGAGGGGAGGGTCTGTGTTATAATGAGCTGAAATGGCTGAGGCGTGGATTTTAATGGAGGAAAAAGACAGGCCCTTGTGAAGCATCTCAGTTAAGTATTGCAAAAATCTGAGGTAAATTGGGCGGTGCTGTGCTCATCCTTAGAGATTGGTTCCAGGCACAGAATCTCTTCCATTTTTCAGCATAAGATTTTTCTAGTACTAGGCCTCCTTGCCTCTAAAATGATATCCATCACAGGTTTGCTGAGGGATGGTAAAGGAGACATTAAGTAATTAGCCAGGCTGCACGGTTCAGTGTTGTAGCTGAGGGTGTAGAATCTGGTTCTCCTGGTGAGACCGCAGGGAAGGAGTCTGAGGCAGGTGCCATGGAGATAACTGTGACATAGTGCCAAGAGGGGGTATCAGTGTTGGTGTGGCCAGTCAGGAGCAATCAAAATCATCCTTGGTTTGCCCTGTTTGACTTTTAGTAGTACTTTGGAGAGCAGTGGCAGAGGAGGAAACGCATAGACTGATAGGTTTTTCCAACTGAAGGACAGAGCATCCACTTTCCAGGCTTGTTTGTGGGGAGTCCTTGTGCAAAATTTGTCCAATTGGTAGCTCTGGGTAGAGGCAAACAGGTCTATATCTGGGCTCCCCCATTTGCTTGTCAACATGTTGAAAATCCTTGGTTCCAGTTTCTACTCGTGTGGGTCCATGAGGTTTCTGCTTAGTCCGTCTGCCAGTGCATTAAATTTTCCTGACAGGAACTGAGCTTGAAGGTGCACTTGGTAGCTCAAGGCTGTGTTCCACAATGCCATGGCTAGTCTGCAGAGGGGGGTAAGAATGTGTACCCCCCTGCTTGTTTATGTAACACATAACAGTGGTGTTGTCCATCGTTACCATTAGTTGTCCTGGAAGAATGTGGTCCTTGAAGGCTGTCAGAGCATTCTGTACAGCTAACATTTCTTTTTAATTGATATGCAGGTCCATTTGACTTGGGTTCCATTTGCCCTGAATGCAATTCCCTGCCATGTGAGCCCCCCATGCATAGTCTGATGCATCTGTTGCTAGGGCATGGGTGGCAGGGGGTGGTGTGAAAGGTATCCCCCAGATATTAATTTAAACCCAACAACAGGGACATTCCTTGATTGGTGAATGCCTGGGATTAAATTATGCCTTTTGGCTTTTCCCCTTAGGGGTCGCCACAGCAGAACTCCGGTCTGCTAATGACTGGCAGTGGATTTTTACAGTGCCGAGTTGCCAGCCCGACGCCCAACCTTCAAAGAAGGTACACCCATTCACGCACACACCTGCCTGTATAAAATGCAAGCAGTATATCCACCAGGATGAAATAAGGAGTCAGACGACAGCCCAAGGTTTAGTAAGAAAGGAAACCCCCACTGAATATGATCCAAAATGGAAACTATCAAACTGATTATGAAAACATCAGAAACTAAGTAATTGAGACTATAAAACAGAACTGAGGTGTCATACTACAGTACACAGCTGGAATAAATTTTAAAGTTTCTGGACACCCTAAATGAAACAGACATCCCACTATGTACAGGAAAAAAATGGCAAAAAACAATCTCACCCATAGTGTCCCAGAAACTGTAATGGTTAGCCAATACGAAAAGACACTACTGGTCACTTCAGGTGCATTTTTCAAATGAAATCAACAAAATGGGATATGCCCAAATCAGATCTGCACTGAGGCAGGCACTGGATATGTTATGCAGAACTATGAGTTATAACTAGCCAAGCATATTAGAGAAAATAAAAAGGCATTCTACAAACACTTAAGAACATATGGCAAAAACAGCCCAGAGATGATCAACTTAAGATTACAATGACACACGTATGTGATAAAAAAAAAAAAGAACTGGCAGAAATTTTCTGCAAAGCCTTTTCTGAGTGCTGTACTGGGAGATTTACAGCTAAATTGTGTACATAATGTAGTAATACTGACAGCTACCCAATAATGATGACACAAAAGTACTCAGCGGTATTAAGGCAGACACCGGCAAAGGTCCAGACAGGTTTAATGGGAACATCTTGAAAAAATATCTGCTGAACTAATATGCTATCCTTGGCTTGCTTACTTTAACAAAACCTGCAGCCTGGACTCCCTACTTGAAATAGGAGTCCCATTAAATATAAGAAAAAAATGGCAAAAAAATTTTAATCTCACCCTGCAGAGAGATCAGCTGGCATAAGGTTAAAGTCTCCTCCTCCCAAGCACAAGATACAAGGTTAAATCCTGACGTCAAACCAATGCCTGTTTGTGGAGTTTCTCCCACTTCTGAAAAATATGCTGAGCGTTTCCATCTCAAACTCATCCAAGAATGGAGATATGGGCAGCAGCAGCAGACTCCAGCTGGTGCCCTACAGGGGAAGAGTTTTACAGACCAACCACTTTGGGCATCTAGTTTGGTGTGCAGCATCCTCAAAACAGGACACAGATCATGTCCTGTGAGCCATGGCAGGGCTAGTCACTCAACAATGTAAAAATATGGCTCTAGGTAATTTGATCCTGTTGACTAATGTTGCCAAAATGGGCATGGGTATTTGCCAGTGATAAGTGGGCTGAGGACGTTGCCTACTCTGAACTACGTCAGGGACACATGTTAACTGCAGAAGAGGTGTATGCGCTCCAGTGTGTGCCCACCATAAAGTCCATCAGCCCTGGGACAATAAGCTAATGGCTGCCCGGTGTTCAGTTACCGGAGATAACTCTGCTAAGGGAAAGCTAGACATAAAAACAATCAACCTGACAAACATGAACTCAGTGTTGGTATACTGACAGGACGGAGCTTGGAAGTGGATGCCATAATAATAAGGAAGAGGTTAAACATCCTATTTATCTAGGAAACAAAATGGAAGGGCAGTGCAGAAAAAAACACTTGGCTTGAGATCCAGGGTCTATTACTCAGGAGGAGGACAGGCTAGAAATGGTGTGGGAACTGTGGCGAGGGACAGGTTTCAGAAGACAGTGAGGGATGTCATCAGAATTAGTGACAGACTAATGGCAATCAGACTCCCATGTAATGACACAGCAGTATTCATAATCTCAGCCTATATCCTGCAGCACAGTTGTCATAGTGAGGAAAAGAGTGCAATCGGGCAGCATCTGCATGACCTTCTAGAGAAAGTAGGAAAAGATCAAATGGTGTTGATAATGGGTGACTTGAATGTACATACTAAGACAGACAAAACAGGATACAAGGACTGCCTGGGTTCAAAAGGGTAGGGGTAACAAGAATAAAGAAGAGGACATTCTAGACTTCTGTCTGGCAAATGAGATAGACTGTCACAAGATTACATACAAAAGTGGCCAACAGGCAACTTAGGTAGACTTTCTCCTAGTAAGGAGAAAGGGTAGAAATAAGTGATTGCAAAGTCATCCTCAGTGAAACAGCTGGCCCACAGCATAAACCACTGTTTGACACAATCAGCTGCAAGTAGTGGTCAAAGAAGGCTCCAAGGTCAGCAGAGAACAGGCTGAAGACCTGGAAGTTGACTAGAGAGAAAGCACAAAGTTCACAAAATTACTTAAGGCTCTAGCACATCAAGAAGAGGAAATAGGTGAAGCTGAAAAAAAATGGCAACACCTCAAAACAGCATGTGTAAGCACTACAGAACAGATATGTGACCAAGCCAGGAATAAAAATAACACAGGAAATAATAAGGAAAGATGGTGGAGGAATGCAAAAGTACAGGAAGTCATCAAAAGATAGGAGTGCAGAAAAAAAGTGGGAGACAGAAAAGATGGACCAGTCTAGGAAGAAACACTGGTTGGCTAACAAAGAGGTTAAGAAAAAAGGTGCAACAGCAGAGAACAGGCATTAGAAGCACACTACCAGCTTCTGGAAAGCGTCTCAGACAGCACAAAAACTAAATCAGGTTGCAAGGTAAAGACAGAAAGATAAAGAAGATAGTCAGGCACCCTTCAAAAGGAATGTCAGCAACAACCTGCTCACCAGTCCACAAGACATCAAAGCAGATGGAAGGAGCATTTCCAGCACCTTCTGATTGAAGGAAACCCACAGAAGTTGTACTGCCCCAGACACAAATTTAAGAAGAGAAGAAGCCCACCACAGAAGAAGTAAGAACAGCACTAAGAAAAATTAAGTAGCAGGTTCAGATGAGGTCACAACCGATATGACAAATGCATTGGGTGAAATAGGGGAGAAATGACTCCTGAGGGTATTCATAGCAATGTGGAAAAAGGCATATTGCAGACAACTGGAGAATAGACATATTAATGCCAGTGTTCAGGAACAAAGGGGACATCCACAACTGTGGACAGTACAACCCCAAAACTGGAAGTGTCATAACACAGCTCAGCAAGATAGAATACAACACTACCTTGGCTTTTTCACAGATAATCTGATCCCAATGGGGAGTTGGATCCTTGATTGGGGAGGGAGTAAAAAGGTGCCTCTGAGAAAAACCTTACACAGTTTAGAAGAAGCTAGAAAAGAAGAGTTTTCCCCAATGTGGAAATGCGAAACGGCTGCCAATTGAACCTTCACCATGGAACAGCTGGCACCATTCTGGAAGAGGAAAGCCAGAAAGTCTAAAATCACGGGAACAGAAGCCATAAAAAGATCTATATCAGCTTCTACTGAGCCAAAATGGAGAATATTTTCCATTTACTCTCATATATCTTTCTTGTAGATGCTTTGTGAGCTGATATTAGAATCTCTCAGAGCAGGGATAAAAGCCTGGAATCTCTAGCCATCACTGGAACTGAAGAAATCATGCAGTCAATTTTAAACCTTGAAGATTTGGATGAGTCTGTCCCTAGGGATGGGGCAACAGGTCTGGAAGGTTCCAGAGTCCATGCAGGACAAAGTAGATGAGGCCAGAGGAAGGTGAACAAAACCTGGCAAGGCCACAAATGAGCAATGAGGATTACTTTGTTCTTCCAACTGATGAGCTTTCTGAAAAAATTTGGGAATCAGGGGTAAGGGAAGGAATGCATAAAGTAGACCGGGAGGTCAAGTATGGAATAGAGGGTCTCTCTGGGGAGGGATCAAGGCAAAGAACTTGCTGCATTCATAGTTGACGGGACAGGCAAAGAGATCGCAGCAAGGTTGACCCTTATTGAGGAAGATCATGCTTGCCACAGACTGGTTCAGAGACCACTCATGAGGCATCAGTACAGTTCTGCTGAGCTTGTCTGTTAGAATTCTGGACTTGCCCGGAATGTACTTTGCAACTAGAAAGCAGTTGGTAGAGATCACCCATTGCCACACTCTCATTGCTTCTTGACAGAGTGGGTAAAATCTGGTTCACCCTTGCTTGTTGATGTACCTTACTACAAACATACTGTCCATCTGAACTGCAGTGGTCCCTGGAGGAAGAAAGCTGTGTAGTGCTTGCAGCACCATAAGATCCACTCTCATCTTCAGGACAGTGATATGCCAATTGGTCTCCTGAGATGTCCACATTGCTTGGACCATTCATCACAAAAAATTTCCCACCGCCCAACTGGTAGGTGTCCATGGTCAGCGTGGTGCTAGGAAGCAAAAGAACAAAGGGGTGACCTTGACTGACTTCTGATAAAGAAAGCCACCAGAGAAGAGAACCTATGCATACCCATGACAGTTTCACAGGTTGAGACAGAGAACATTGATGTAATGACCACTGAACTGACAACATCCACTGTCGGATTCACACATGTAAGTATGCTGTAGGTAGTAACGTTATCATGGCAGCCACAGAACCTAACACTTTTAGTACTAATTTCGCTGGAAGGGATGGGATTGCTAGGATCTGGGAGACATGAAGTCTCAAGAGTTGACACTCTGTCTGGAGATTTAAAAAAACATCATTTTGGTTGAGTCCAAATGTGTTCCAATACAGTCTATCAGCTGAACAGGATGGAGCTGCGATTTTTGTGTGTTGACAATTATGTCAAGAGTGGGAGCCAATTGTAACAGATAACCCCTGGCTTGTATGAGTAGATGCCTGGTTGAAGCAGTTAGGAGCCAGCCATCGAGATAAGGAAATGCATGGAATCCCTGCAGTTTAAGATGAGCTGCCGCTACTGCCATGCATTCGGTGAACACTCTGGGGGGGCTGTGGTGAGACCAAATGGAAGGGCTCGAAATTGGTAATGACTGGCTCTCAGCTTGAAATGAAGATACTATCTGGAGCACCTCTCCATTTTGATATGACAGTACACATCCTTCAGGTCTATTGAGCACATACAGTCATCCATCTTCAGAGGACGTAGGATGGATTGGATCGTGACCATTCTAACTTTCAAGTTCTTACCTGATTTCTCCAGAGATGGTAGATCCAAGATTGGCCTTAGGTCCCCAGTCTTCTTTGGTACTAAAAAGAACTTTGAGTAGATGCCCGATCTGACTTGGTTGGAAGGGACCTCTTGGCTGACTCTTTTTACAGCAGCTTTGTAATTTCTATCGCTGCTGCCTCCCTCTGACTGGGTAGCACATCTGGGAGGCAAGTCTTCGGCATGGGAAGATTTACAAAGGGAATGGAGTATTCTCTGGCCATGATCCTTTGCACTCATTCATCATTTGTGATGGCTATCCAGGCTTCTGGGTGCAAGGATAAGTGCCCCTCAGCTGCCTCCAAGGAAGGGCAGTTGGGCAACCCTTCAGGAGCATTGGAAGGGTCTGTCCAAGGAGAAATCCTGAGATCCTTGATTCTGCAGACCCCCTCTGCCCCTGGGGCAGCGTTTACCATTGTAATTGCTTCCCCCCCCTGCCTCTGGAGGAAAAGTTTCCATGAGATTCCTGAAAAGGACCTTGCGATTTCCTGAACCACAGTTTTTTTTCCTCCATGCTGATTCCTGGAGAAGAATTTTTGTGGAGTAGAAAAAAGGATTCCGATGGCAGACACAGTCTTTCCATCTTTCTCACTGCAGGTGAGTGTGTCACGAACCATAGGGCCAAACAGAGATGAACCATCACAGGGTGCATTAACAAATGACTCTTTGAAAGGTTTCACAAAATCACAGAGCTGCATCAAGGCATGGTGCCTAATGGCAGTGCCAGAACTGGTGGCCCCAGATATGCCTTCTGACACGTAAGCAATCAGCCTTGTGGACAATTTGATATCAACTGGAGAGTAGTCATTCTGGAGGAAAAGGTCTTGCGTTCCTCCTCAGACATGGAATCAAGAGACCAAGCTAGAGAGTTGTTTGATCAAGTCCCTCTGTTGCCTGGTAAAATGAGATAAGCAGTTCAGTGCTCATAAAGCAAAAGTGGATGAAGTGTAAACCCTCTAGCTGAACCTGCCCAAAGCCCTAGACTCCTTGTTAGCGGGGATGGACAGTGTGGAGCTTTCCTGAGCTAGCTCCCTTATGATGGCTGGCGCAACAACCATGGCATCTACCAGGATCCCTTTGGTTCAGTGTGATTTGCCTATGAGGGAACTCAGTATCTTATCAGTCCACTTGGGTATGGGTTCTACAGTGTCCAGATCCTTTCATGAGCTGCTGGAAACTAACTCAATAAGGGGATCCGACAGGGGGGGACCCAGGATGTAGATGGGATGGTGCCAAAGGCCTCCAACAGCACTGACTCTTCTGGGTTAGGCCTTTGGAAGGATCATCCACCCTGTTGAGGGAGGATCTCTAAGATTTCTGCAAAGGAGACACCATCGATTGGATATCTAATGGATCCTTCCCCTTCCTTGAAGTCAGTGTCCATAGTGAAGGATTCATGCAAGGAATCCAGGTGTCTCCTTTTAAACCTCTTCTTCCAGGGGACCTCCTTGGTGGGATACTCCTGGGAGGTATCAGAAGAAAAATGGGGTTCCACAGTGGAAAGAAGTCTGGGGCTTTGCACCACTGGCTGTCCCAGTGGAAGACAAGAGACCTCAATCGCAGATTCCATTGGGATGGGGATCAGATCTGACAGTGGGAGAACCGTGAGTTTCCTAACATGAGTGAGAACTCAAAGGCAGACACAGACTGCCAAGATGAGAGAGTCATCCCTCCAGAGCCAAAGCCGCCAGAGCAGACTTCTCCCAAACCCCCGCAATCCTCCACTCCAAGGGGGAGTCAGAGCCAAAATAGCTAACAATGAGGCTCCAAGGGGAAGTGACAGCTCCCAAAACTTCAGAGTCAAAGTCATCCTCCCAGACCCGACCTCTATGATTTGGCTCTGAGATGCATCAGGTCCCAAAGCTGTCGGTCGGACTCACAGTGGCAACTACTACTATCAGATCCAATGTCTCTGTTCTTGAGGCCATCGGATCTGAGAACTTTGAAGCAGGAAATTGGAGTGGAAAAGGAGCCATATGACGAAAAGGGGAAGAATGCCTGCACATGGATCCAGAAGGGGATGGAGCTGGCAAAACCCCCATTTGAATTTGTGCCTTGAGAAATTGTCTCAATCTATCCACCTCGCGCTCAGACATGATACTGGTAGACCTGACAGAGTAGGATGTAGAAGGCAGCCTCCTTGGGAGAAGAGCTCTGCGCAGAAACACTCTGCTCCAAGGAGACAAGAGGAGCACAGGGAGAGGAAACCACAATTATTGGATCGGAAAGTTTAGGTGCCTTTTTAGGTGGCTCTGAGGAGGAATGCTTCCTGTGTTCCTTGGCCTCCTTGGATTTTCTTATGGGGGTTTGAGCCCCTGAAGTGGAAGGTTTAGAGGAGGAAGCAAACCCCTTCAACATAATTTTACTGTAACAGTCTGCGAGCGCACATGGATTAAACCTCCACATATCTCAAAAGAGCTGTCGAGGTACGCTGGACCCGACCCAGACAGTAAACACATTCCCTGTGGGCATCAGATATGGGAATCTTACACCCACAGGAAGTGCCTTTTTTAAACACCAATGATTTATCTGGCTTTTCAGCCATGATAAACCAGATGGAGAAAGGGAAAGCAAACAAGAAAGACTAGAAGGAAAGATAGAGAGCCGGACAGAAGAAAACCGCAGGAAACTAAGCTACACTACAAACTATCAAAAGGAAAGTTAAGTTTTTATATATATATATATATATATATATATATATATATATATATATATATATATATATATATAATCCTCATTCTTTACTTTACTCTTACCTGAAGTTTTAATTTACCTATCTCTCTATACTTTTGTATTTATTACTGCATCTACCTCTCTGTACTTTATTTAGTATTTAATTATTATTAATGCATCCTTTAATACTTGTTTTTTATCTTGTTCATGTAAATTGCCTTTCATGTATCATTTGAAGCTTTTCTCCCCGGGCCTCCACCGAAAATGGATTCCTGACCCACTCAGACTTTTCTGGTAAACAAATGTTAAATAAATAAATAAACACATGCATGCATATATATATTACATACTGCTATGTTTGCATCTACATTTAATCTCAAATAACTAACATGATAAATCATAATTATGTGAGAACTTAATTATAAGGAAAGACTAAGGGAACTGAAACTTCACTCAGTTTGTCATAGGTTTCTTTGCAGTGACCCAATTCTGATGTACAAATGCTTTACTAATGACCAACTGACTTCAAGCACAAGCATGTCCTCTATTTCCCACCAAATTGAGACAAGGACAAGCAATCTCTCAGAGCCTATATAGCCTGCTAAATTTTAACACTAAACTAAAAATCCTTCAGACTTAACCAAAAACAAATGCAATTTAAGTTCAAAACTATATTTCAAAAAACTACCAAAAATAAACTATTCTCTATCTCTTTCTCTACCACTCCTCAGTGCGGAAATATCACCACAGCAACTACTCAATCTCCTATACAGAATCTAAAAGTACAGTTTTGTACCTACCATAAATGTAGATGTTCGAGTGCTCATACAGCTGCAGTCATTACAGATGGGTTATCCTGCCGTCAGGCGGGTCCTCGGTCGGCCGAATTACAAAGTCTAGGTCCAGCGTCGGTTGTCATCGCTTCTTCCCTGACATCAGTACGTCAGGGGTATAAAAGAGGCAGCCGACGCCATTTTCTTCAGTTTTTCTTGTCCCAGATGTCAGGTGCCCCCAGAAGGAAGGCAAAACATAATATTATGCAAACATGCAATGTAGATAAATCAAAAAAACAGTAGTTGCAAGCAAATACACCATAAAAGAATACCCCAAGTAGGTTATATGATAAAGGTGCTTGTCATAAGGCCTGCCCTAAGAGGGGATGGAGGGAGGGAGGGAAACCTGGACTGCAGCTGTATGAGCACTCGAACTTCTACATTTATGGTAGGTACAAAACTGTACTATGTTCATCGTGCATACAGCTGCAGTCATTACAGATGGGTAGAATCCCAAAGCTAAGTAAGGGTGGTAGACACTAAGTGGAACTAGGAGGGGCTAGGATGCCCTGCAGGACTGCTGTGGCAAAGCCCGCTCTAGATTTTGAGTACAGTGGAAGGTGGTAGTGCTTGGAGAAAGTGTGCACTGAACTCCAAGTAGCTGCTTCCAAAATGTCCTTGGTAGGGACCCCCCCTGAGAAAAGCTGCAGAGGTAGCTGTAGCCCTGGTGGAGTGGGATCTGATGTATACAGGCACAGATTTTCCATGAAATGAATAACAAAAGCGTATGCAGTGGGCTATCATTTTGAAATTGTCTGTTTGGAAATAGCCTTTCCTTGAGCACCTGTAGCATAGGACACAAAGAGCTGCTCAGATTTCCTGAATGACTTTGTTCTGTCCAAGTAATAACGAAGTTGTCTGTGAATGTCCAAGGAATGTAGCAGTTTCTCCCCTTTGTTCTGTGGATTTGGATAAAAGGTAGGTAAATGAATAGTCTGATTCAAAGCTACACTGGATACCACCTTTGGCATGAAGGTAGGGTTGGGTTCGTAAGGAAACTCTGTCCTGATGGAAAATGATGAATGGTTGCACAGCCATGAGGGCCTGTAGCTCCGAAACCCTGCGTGCTGAGGTAATAGCCAGAAGGAAGGCTGTTTTCCATGACAAGTATTGTAGCTCTGTTGAAGAAGCCGGCTCAAAGGGAGGCAGTGTCAGCTTTTCCAATACGAAGTTGAGGTCCCAAGCTGGGACTGGTGGTTTCCGTGGGGGTTTTATATTTTTTGCCCCTCTGAGGAACTGCCTTAATAGAGGATGTGAGAATAAAGGAGGATAAGTATTGTATTGTGCAGAAATGGCTGAAGCATGGATCTTGATGGAGGAGAAGGAAAGGCCACTGTTTAACATCTCAGCTAGGTACTGTATAATTTGAGGTATATTTATTACCCAAGGATTCTACCCAGCTAATATTACTTCGCACCCTATTCTAACCAGATTCCAACATTTGGTAATGCTGAATTACTTATAACCTTCATGAGTCAACAATGTTATATGCATCACAGTACTTTACACCCCCTGGTCAAAATATACCTGTATTGGAGAATACCTTAAGTTGGATATTAAATACAATTTCTTATGAAACTATTTTAGGTGATGTTAATATTAACTAACTAAACTGACTCCTCAACAACTGGCAGAAACCTCTATAACTTATTTCAACTCATCCCTGCAACTATATGACAAAAACTCCAAATAGGGCTCCATCCTAGATTGGAATCTAGTAAAAGACCCTACTAAGTATACTCAGTCAGGTGCTCTTCCAAACATACCAAATGACAATCGTCCAGCTTACACAAACAAAATAATTCCGCATATAACTAAGGAACATCAATACAGTCACCTGCAACCTACCAATTTCAACCAAGACTCTTTTACAACTATACTAAAATGTATGGATTGGACTTCCCTAAAAACTATGCCAGACACCCTTCATAAGGGATGTCAGCAACAACCTGCTCACCAGTCCATAGAACAGTAAACTACTTTAATACAATATTTCTATTTATCCTAAATCACACAGCCACCCCCCCCCCCCCCTTAGAGCAAAATGAATCAACTGCAATCAAGCCCCATGGCTATCAAAGCAAAAAACGAATGGGCAATTGTGATAAAGCATGGAAAATTGATTTAAGAACAAAACCAATCACCAGCTACAAAACTTCGGGCACCTACGTAAACAAGCCAAAAATAAGTAAAGACAAAACATTTCTATATTCAACTACAACAAAAACAATTATAAAAATAATCCCAAAATATTTTGGTCATCAATTATGTCATTACTTAACCTAGGATTAAAGAAAAAAAAAAACTCCAAACCTTGCCCAATAAATCTCAACTTCAAGTTGCAAACACATTCAATATTTATTTTACCGAAAGTATAACCAACCTAACTAATAATCATCCTCCTCTTCCTCCTCCCTTTTAAATTACATAAATAATAATCTAGCTAATCTACCTTCTCCTACAACCAAAGTCCCCCCCAACCTCCACAACTTTTACACTTCAACCCATGTCCACCACCACTATTAAAAACAAAATGAATAAATAAATAAAATCTTTCTCTACCTCAGCAAACAATATTCCAGCAGAATATCTTAAGCTTGTTGCGGAAGTCACAGCATGTCCTGCCAGCATACTCATCAACAGATCCATTACAGAATCCTGTGTCTAAACACAATGAAAAAAGTCTCATCATCCCTCTTCATAACAGAGGCAACTCCAATAAAATATCTAACTACCACCCTATTGTTATTCTTTCCCATTTTTACAGTTCTAAAATAATGTGTTGATAAGCAATTACTTGTTTACCTTATAAGAACACAACTACCTTTTTCTTCCTCACAGAAACCGTTAATGCAGCAAGAGATTCTGGCAATCTTGTCTCAGCACTATTCCTAAACTTCATAAAGACATTTGATATGGTTTCCCACTCTAAACTACTAAACAGACTTTTTACATAGGTCTTTCCCACTCCTCTATTCAATGGTTTTCAAGCTCTCTATCCACCATAGGTTCATAGTTCATAGTTTAGTACTAAGCTAATTGCCCTTGCGAGCCATTTTAAGCCTAGCCAATTATCCCTTGTGAGACTCAAACTCTGCACCTTGTGTTTGTAAGGCAAACACCTTAGCCATTAAGCCACCTTCCCAAACCAGGTGGTTTGGGCTAACAATTGAACATACGAGCCAGATGTCACTGGAAGCAAACTCCTTGAAAGGTATAGCTGATGCTCAGAGCTTGTGTAACCAAACACTAACAGTAGAAGACAAAACAAAAACAGAATACTTAACTGTTCTGGGCCATGAAAAAGACAGAACTACAACAGACTGTACACACACACATTGTAACAATGATACATACACTGCAAACTACGTCAAAAAAATTTTAACATAGCGTAGGATGACATATGTTTTATACAGATAGTGTCCTGACAACCCTGTCAGAGGGAATATTTGCCACACCAGGAGGGGGAAGGGTGCTCACATCGAAGTCCAGACAATTGTCGGGTCCTCTGCAAATGTAGTCTCAATAGTCAGGACAACTACAATAGTGATCTTAGATATCAACTTCTGCGAAAATTCTCAGTGCTTACCGACCAGTGGGTGGCTGTCCATTGGGTGGAGTAGACTGTTGAAGCCCCTGCAGAATAGTTATGGTAATCCTGTCCCAGCCCTATATGCAATGTCCAGAATACAGAGCATGAAGAACATGTGGGCAGATGACCAAGTTACTGCTTCCTGGATAGAATGGCCATTAATCCCACACTGGAAGGTAGTTGTGGCTGCAGACGTTACTGTAATGGGCCCTTACATCTCCTAGCACAGACATGCTATAAAAGGAGCAACAAACAGTGCTGACAGCCATGAATACAGTGCACAGTGTTGTGAGCCATGAATATGGTACATCTGCCAAAAGGTACATTTGCCTTTTGCAAATGAAGTGAATAGTTGATCATATTTCTTTTTTGCACTGTCCAAGTAAAATTTCAATTACCTATGCACTGTCAGGGAGTAGAAACATTTTAACTTCTTGTTCTGGGGTGATGGAACAAACATAAGGAGGTGAAGAGCCTAATTCAAAGACAGTTCTAAAGAGTTTACTAGGTAGAGTGGCCCACCCATGCAGAATATGAAAAAAGTACAGTTGTGTACATTTACCATAAATGTAGATGTTAGAGTATATTCACTGTTGCAGTCATCACCTGTAGGTTATATCCCTGCTGTGGTAGCCCTCGACCGTCCCGAATACCAGAATCAATGTTTTTCTGCGCCGGCTGCTGTCATCTTTAGTCTGACGTCAGGTCGTCAGTACTATAAAGTAAGGCAGCCAAAGTCATTACATCAGTTTTTCTTGCCCTAACCCGTCAGAAGCACAAGGGAAAAGAGAGAAGTGGACCTGGTGGCTAAGAGCCACCTTAGGAAACATGTGTCCCCTAGGGCAAGATGTGAAAAGGGGGATGGAGGGAGGGAAACCAATACTGCAACAATGAATACACTCGAACATCTACATTTATGGTAAGTGTACACAACTATACTATGTACCTCATGTTTCACTGCTGCAGTCATCACCTGTGGGAGGATTCGCAAAGCTGAGGTAAAGGGTGGTAAAGATATGGACAGAGGTCCAGATGGCCGCTTCCAATATGTCCCTAGTAGGTACTCCTCTGAGGAAGGCAATGGAAGTGGAGGTTGCCCTAGTGGAGTGGGTATGGACTGACCTAGGGATGGGTTTCCCATGTAGTTTGTAGCAAAAATGGATACACTGTGATATCCATTTGGAAATGACTTGTTTGGAGATGGGCTTCCCCTCTGCCCCTGAAGCAAAGCTTACAAGAAGTTGGTCAGTTTTTCTGAATGAGTTAGTGTGGTCCAGATAATATCAGAGTTGTCTGCGCATGTCTAATGAGTGTAAAATTCCTTCTCCCTTATTTTAAGGGTTGGGAAAGAAGGTGGGAAGGTGTACTGCCTGGTTAAGGGTTACATCAGATACCACCTTGGGCATAAAGGAGGAATTAGTCCTCAGGGAGACTCTGTCTGGATGGAAAATTATGAAGGGCTTGACAGCCATGACAGCTTGAAGTTCTGAGACCCTTCTGTCTGAACTGTTAGCTAGTAGGAAGGCAGTCTTCCAGGAGAGGCATTTCAATTCTGTAGAAGTGCCAGGTTCCAGGGTGAAGTAGGTCATCTTCTGGGAGGCCTGATATTAGAAGCCTCTCTGAGGAATTGCTTAATCAAAGGATGAGAGAAGAGGGGTGGGTCTAAATCATAATGGGCAGAGATGGCTAAGGCATGGATTTTAATAGAGGAAAAGGAGAGGCCACTATTGAGCAACTCCGCTAAGTAATCCAGGATAAGAGGGATGGAAGGTTGGGAGATATTGCCCCTTTTTGATTGTTTTCAGGAGCAGAATTTTTTTCCATTTTCCTGCATAAGATTTTCTTGTGCTGGACCTTCTGGCCTCTGTGATGATGTCCAGAACCTGTTTGCTTAACAGTGCCTTCTTGTTAGTTTTTTGTGTATGAGCCATGCTGAAAGTTTGAGAGTCTGTAGCTCTGGGTGCAGTACCTTCCCCCTCTCCTGGGTCAAGAGGTCTGACCTTACAGGAAGCAGCTTGGGAGGCTGTAAGGTCAGACTACGTAGCAAGGGGTACCAATGCTGTCTGGGTCAATCTGGAGAAATGAAGATGGCTTTTGGTCTCTCGTCTCTTATTCTGATCAGACCCTTGGGAAGAAGGGGCAGAGGAGGGTATACGTACACAAAGAGTGAGTTCCAGGGGAAGGTTAAGGCATCCACCTTCTATGCTAGGAGGCGATACTCCCTGGTACAAAACTTGTGCAGGTGATGATTGAGGTGCGAGGCAAAGAGGTCCACCTCTGGGGTCCCCCACTCCTGGGTGATTTGCAGAAAGATTTCTCTGTGGAGCTGCCATTCATGGGGGTCCAGTAAGTTTCTGCTTAGGTGGTCTGCCAGTGCGTTGTTGATCCCTGGTAAGTACTGGGCAATTAGGTGCAGCCCCATGGAGACGGCTGCAAGCCACAGACTCATGGCTAACCTGCACAGGGGGTAAGACTGGGTGCCCCCCCTGCTTGTTGATGTACCACATTACTGTGGTGTCTGTTTTTATAAGGAGGACCCCTGGCCTGAGATGGGGTTGGAGGAAAGTCAGAGTGTCTTGCACTGCCATCATTTCTTTCTGGTTGATGTGCAAGTGAAGTTGCTGGGCATTCCAAAGGCATTGGGTACACCTGCCTGCTAGTTGAGCGCTCCAAGCTATGTCTGAGGTGTCAGTGGTGATTGTCTGGCTGGAAGGGCAGAGGATCAAGGGAAGACACTTGTTCATGGCACAGGTCTCTGCCCACCAGAGAAATTCGTCCCTTATGCAAGTAATCAGTGAGAGAGTAGTCTCCAGGGACTGAGAGTGCTGACACCAAAGGTTCTTTTAAGTACCATTGAAGCTTTCTCATGTGAAGCCTGGTGAGAGGGATGAGAAGGATGCAAGATGCCATGTATCTCATGGCTTGCAGGAACTTCCTCGCAGTGAGGTGACTTCTGGAAGACAGCTGTATCAAGTAGAGAGGCAGGAAACTCTGCTTTTCTAAGGATAGGAAGGCCATTTGGATAGCTGTGTCTAGCACAGCTCCCAGGAAAACAATTTTCCTGGTGAAGTTTTGCTTTGATTTTTCTCATTGTTGGTGACTCCTAGGGAAGCTAGGAGTTGTTTGACAAAGAGAAGATCCTGGAGCAACTTTTCTTTGCTGTTCACCTGAATGAGGCAGTCGTCCAGGTAAGGGTAAATCTGTATATTTCTCTGTCTGCAGAATGCTACAGCCAGGGCCATGCATTTGATGAATACTCCGGGAGCAGTAGATAAGCCAAAGGGCAGTGCAGAGAACTGAAAGTGCTAACTGCCTGCTCTGAAGGGCAGGAAGTTTCTGAAAGACTCCCTGATGGGGATGTGGAGGTAGGCATCTTTTAGGTCTAGTGTCACCAGCCAAGCATTTTGTGCGAGCATAGGCAGGAACTCCTGCAAGGTTAGCATTTTGAATCTGGGCACCACCAAGGAGGTGTTCAGTTTAGATAGATCCAGGATGGGAACCAAGTGCCCTCTTTTCTGGGAACAAGAAATAGTCTGGAGTAAAAACCTTTTCCTGTTTGATCTGGAGGGACAGGTTCTACTCCCCCCTGGGATATTAGGGTTTTTACCTGTTTTAATGCCTCTGCCCACTGGTTTGGGGGGAGGTCTGGGTACCTTCTTGGAATTGGGAGTTCGCTGAAGGAGAATCTGTATCCCTGAGAAATTATTTTTAATACCCATTGGTCCTGGTTAGAGACCCAATTGTCCTTGAAGAGGGTGAGCCTTCCTCCTAGTTTTAGATGAGTAAAAGGAGGGCACAGGAAAAGTCATTGTTGGTGCTTACCCTAGAAGCTTGGCTTAGAACTCTCTGCTGTAAAGGCGGAAGTGGTCCACTGTTTGGTTCTTTGCTGGCCCTGAGATAGAGGCCTGGATGTCCTGTCCCTGCGAGGCTTACTTTGTCCCTATCTGCTGGGTGCAGGGAAGGCCCACTGCTTAGAGTGGAACTTCCTGCTGAATCTGGGTGGTTGAACTTGAAAGAAATCTTTTACGGTCTGCAGAGATTTTGCTTTGTCTTCCATCTTTTTAAGCACCTCTTCTGCTTTCTCCCCAAACAGGCGTTCCTTATCTAGGGGTGCATCAATAAGTTTAGCCTGGACATGATCAGGGAGAGGTTGTTCCTTCAGCCGTGCATGTCTTCTAATAACAGATCCTGTCATTGCTGCCCTGCTAGACGCTTCTAGGGCATCACATCCACATTGTAATGAGTGCTTGGCCACTCGGCAAGCAGAGTGTAGCAATTCTGCCAGCTCTTTCGAGTTGGCACTGTCAGGAGAGGTATCAATCTTCTGTTTTAATTGTTCCAAAGTGTGTTGTTAATATTTCAATGGAACTGACAACTGAGTGCTCTGATGCCTAAGGTAGCAGAGGTGTATACTTTCTTACCCCATCTGTCCAGAGCTATGTAGTCTTTGTCAGAAGGAAGAGGATTCTTGGCAGAACTAGTTTTAGCTCCTTTGGGTCCCTGTGTAATGATCTCAGGGTCTGCAGCAGGGTTCCTGTACAGGTAAGTGTGAAGTTTAGCTGGAGCAGGAGGAAGGGCATCAGGGGTTAAACTGGATTCAAGGAAAACATCCACCACTTCTAGAATAGGTGGAATGGCCAGGGGTCTGTACTGGGGCAGGTCCAGAAACTCTCTAAGTCGATTCTTTGACTGTGGGTAGTCCTGAGATTCCCACTGAAAATGTTCCCTGAGGGAGTGAAGGTTTTTGCCGAAGGAGAGGTCCTCTGGAGAGGATGCAGAGGGGATGGATTCCTCTGCATCTGAATCCTCAAACAGTTATGGGATGTTGTTCCTCATCAAAGGCAAAATAATCAGATTTCTCAGACTCTGTCATAATTTCTGGAGAAGACACCCTTTTCCTTTTTAGAGTGAGGGCTTTATTACCTCGGATAAGGGAGATGAGATCCTCCGCCATTTTAAGCATTTGAGCTTGGGGTGGGGGAGCAGTAGCAAGATGGTGGCTATAAGCAGATTTCCTAGGATTATCCCAGCTTTCAGGCCTGAGAGAATCCATTGGTCTATGAGCAGCAGTAGTTGGAAGAGAAGACGTTGTTTTTTTGTCTACAATAGGTACTGCGAATGACCTCCTCAGAAGCAGGTGCCTGCGTCGCAGCTCCAGACCCAACCGAGGCAGAGACAGCCAAAGACCCAAAAGTTGATTTCTGTGGCATACCGGACTCTGAAAGTGTCTCGGCAGAGGCCTGCGTAGAAAGCGAGTCGAGCATCAGGGGCTGCTAACGCGCTTCACTGAATTCTGGAGAACTGACGACTTGCTTAGCGGTAGCATCATCAGAAGGCTTAGCCTTGTGATGCCTGTCTCTATCTTTACGTTTTTTTGGAATATCGGCGGATTGTTGGCTGACGGACACCATATCGGAATTCGAAGACGGAATACAGAAATAACTGTCTACAAAAAGAGCTCTATGGCAAATGGTTCTCCCATTAAAGAAGGCACGGCAATGAGAGACATCGTTGTCTGGGCCTAAACAAGTAATGCAGTAAGAATGAAAGTCTTGGTGTGGGATCTGATTTCACCAGGTGAAACAATTTTTTGGACATCGGTTAGAGCAAGAAAAAAGGGTCCCCAATGGGGTACTTAGCTTTAGACATTTTCTTCTGAAATTCGACTTCTTGTAGCGACTGACCGGCACTCAAACTGCTTCTGCTACAGGCTCCACTGCAAGAAAGACAGATGTAATGATGTCGGCTGCCTTGCTTTATAGTACTGACGACCTGACGTCAGGCTACAGGTGATAGCAGCAGACGCTGACTCTGGTATTCGGGCCGGCCGAGGGCTACCACAGCAGGTATAACCCACAGGTGATGACTGCAACAGTGAAACACGAAGAACATCTGTTCTTTGCACATGGGAGCCAGCAATAGTGAAATCCTTCTAGCAAATGTAACTACAACAGACAAATAAATTGGAGAAGCAGAAGTACCTAGATAAATGATGGTAAGGTTGGTTTCTTCGGAATGTACAGGAGGTCCCATGGTTGAGTAAGTTCTCTGCAGAGTCAAAAGTTAAGGACCCCTGTTTTACTGGCAAAAAGAACACAGTGGAGAATCACAAGGCAGACAAGTTGCAATGTCTGCAACATGTACCTTTACTGAGGCATAAGACAACCTTGTTTTGTAAAGCTTTGACACTTAAGTGACGCTTAAGGACAACAAAAGCTGAAGTAGGGCCCCAACCCCTGGGCATCAAAGGGAGAATCTTTTTCATTTAGGAGACTTAAAAAGACAAAGCTGTCCTAATCAATATTTATCTCCACAACTCTCAATGCTTTAGTACTCCTCCCAAAAATGAGGACTGCAACAGTGAATACTACGATGAACATAACACAGTCATTTTAAGAAGTTTTCAACTGGATTCAATGCTGCAGTTCACATACTCTACCTTCTACTCCCTGTCATGAACAGTCATTCTCCTGTCCTGAACAGTTGTTCATTATCATACGAGTTGCAGTGGCTCCCTGTTACCTTTCTTTACTTTCCCTCTCACTTTCTTACCAGGTTCCCATCCCTTTTTTATCTTTGTTTGCTTCCGGGTGATGGAAACTAGAATATTCTAGAGTGAACCTGAGGCACACAGGGTTGTTCCATTTGGTCCAGTGGAGCTTTGATAATGCGGCCTACTACCTGGATATTGTTTGGGAGAGAAAGATCAGAATATGGCATTCGCTGTCACACTTCTTATACCACCAACCTCCTTGAGCGTGGTATGAGAGCCTTGGATGAAGTTCTGGAGGAAGATCAAAGCTCTGGAAGTTAAGATGGCAAATCTGGCTACCTGCAGACCAGAATTCTAAAAGTAAGTATCGCAACAGTGATTATTATAATGAACATTCAATCACGCCTGGCCTAAAAACAGCAACAAGGAGCCCCCTTTCCTTTTCTGAATTATTTTGTGAATCAAGTGAAACGGAAGGGAAAAGTAGAAAGCTGCAAGTCTCTTCAATACAGGGAGAGTGAATCTAATTACCCAATTAGTCTTTGGTGAACTCTAGAGCAATATTTCCTCAGCTGTCTGTTGCTTGGAGAAGCAAACAGGTCTACCTATGGGGCAATTCATTTGCTAATGATCTCCAGGAATGTCTCTTCATGCAGAATAAACTTGTGCTGATCTGTAAAAGTTTTGATTAGATTGTCTGTGTCAGCATTTTCCTGAGTAGGGATGCAGGGTGCCCATAGGTACAGACTGCATGTAGAGCTTGTTCGCAGACATGTACAACAAACATACACAGGTGATGACTGCCCCACCTCCCCAAACACAAACACATTTGCATCTCACATCACTGTGGTGTCTGACTAATTTCAACATCTCTAGCATCCATAGTCCACAAAGGTCTAGGATGGGACTCCTAGGCAAAGTAACAGCAGTCTATTATGAAAACCGTTTCTGTATTTTTCTAAAGGAACGCTATCATTTTTGCATTGCAAAACATGAGCTTAGATTAGATGTGTCAATTTTACTTTGTCTAGTGGAATGGAAGGCAATCCTGGGAAGCAAGAAAGGCTACTTTTCAATCTGGAGACAAAAGAAAAAGAAGTTATGTTCTTACCATAACGTTCCATGTGAATTGTTCATCTCTCCTTTTTTCTTACACACGGGTTCGGAGCCGAACCTTGGCTCCGAGTCGGCCACATCATCAGCTCTGCATCTTCGAGAAAGCTCGAGGCACAGTTGTATCCCATGATCCCCCGGTGCTAACCCTCAGATCTAGTTTGCTAACACCAGAAGAATCTCACCAACCACTGCACCCTATGCGCACTGAACACAACACACTGACTGATACACTGTCAAACTCTGAAAGGAAAGGTGCACTCCCTGACGTACACTAGGAAGCTCAGAAATCTATACACCTGGAGAAAACTCAACCCGAATCCAGTCACACCCGTTCTTCCAGAATGCGGGAAGGGGGATGGAGGGAGGGAATGTAAGAACAAAGGCGAGATGAACAATTCACATGGAACGTTATGGTAAGAACATAACTTCTTTATGTGAAATTGTTCTATCTCGCAGTTTGTTCTTACACACGGGTAGCGTCCCTAGCTCCTTTACCCTGGGTGGCTCACGGAAGAACGTTCCTGAGAACAGTGGAACCAAAAGATGCCCTGTCCCTGGAGTTTTTACCTAACTTGTAGCGAGCGATAAACGTATGCAGTTTTGCCCAAGTTGCCGCCGCACAAATGGTATCCAATGGCAGGCGAGCGGCATGGGCTAGAGATGCAGCAACCGCCCTAGTAGAATGAGCCTTGGGTTTAAAAGGGAGTTGTTGCTTGGATTCCGAATAGACGTAATTTATACATTCTGAAAGCCATTTAGATAAGGTAACTTTCGTTACTGCCATTCCTTTCCTTTGGTCAGCATATGACACAAACAGCTGGTCTGACTTTCTGCATTCCTTAGTCCAGTCTAAGTAAAATCTCAGTTGTCTGTGAACATCCAACTTATGCAGCATGTATTCCAACTTGTTAGAGTGATTTTTGAAGAAGGTGGGTAGTTCAATAGACTGATTAATATTTAGAACCGAGCAAACTTTCGGAAGAAAGGATGGACTGGTATGCAAAGTCACTCTGTCTGGATGAAAAATCATGTATGGAGGTCGCACAGACAACGCTTGCAACTCTGAAACTCTACGAGCGGAAGTGATGGCAACCAGAAAAAGTGTCTTCCACGACAGGTACTTCAGAGGGGTCGTGGAGGCTGGTTCGAATGGAGGCAACATGAGCCAGGATAACATCAAGTTAAGATTCCATGGGACAACCGGGCTCCGGAAAGGAGGACGGAGATGAAAGGTACCTTTCATAAAGGCTTTGCAAAGTCTGAGAGACATGAGAGAACCATCTCCCTCACCAACATGAAAATTAGATATGGCCGCAAGTTGTACCCTTATCGTAGAAGTCGATGCTCCTTCGTGAAATAACGTCGTAAGAAATTCTAATATTTTGTGTACTGGAGCCCCAGGTGGATCTATACCCTGTTGCGAGGCCCAATATGTAAAATGTTTCCATTTGCTCCTGTATAGCTTCCTTGTGGATGGCTTGTGGGAAGCTACAATTATGTGCTGTACTGCAGGGGACAGTAAGTCTGACCTGGCTAAGATGGGAAGCGGAGCAGCCGAGCTGTCAGTTTGAGGGACTTGAGAGATGGGTGAGGAGCTCCCGACGAGTGCATCAATAGGTCCGGCACTAGGTCCAGAATCCACGGCTCCTCCACTTGATGGGTTTGAAAAAAGGGGAACCAGATCTGTCGAGGCCAGAATTGGGCTATCAAAATTATGGTCCTTTCCAGACATCTGGCTTTCTGTAGGAATTTGGGTATTAGTGGAATAGGGGGAAAAGCATATAGGAGACCCGGGGGCCAATCGTGTACCAGTGCGTCCCTGGGGGCACTCCCCGGAGGGGGTAGTAGGGCAAAGTAGCTTCTGCATTTGGCATTCAATGGGGATGCAAATAGGTCGCAGCAAGGCTGGCCCCATCTGCAGAATATCTTTTCCGCTACCTGAGATTTGAGGGACCACTCGTGAGGCAGCAGGATGGCTCTGCTCAACCTGTCCGCAATGACGTTGGATGTCCCCGGGATGTGCGTTGCTATCAGAAAGCGTCCGGTGGACACAGCCCATTGCCAAATCCTGAGAGCCTCTCTGCACAATGGATAAGACCTGGTTCCTCCCTGTCTGTTGATGTACCAGACTACTGACATATTGTCTGTCTGAACTGTCACTGTTCCCAGAGGTAAGGACTTGTGAAAGTGTTGCAACGCTAGAAACACTGCCCTCAGCTCCAAGACATTGATGTGCAGATTGTACTCCAACTTGGACCATTGACCTTGGACCGTTCTCCCCTGAAAAAGTCCCCCCCACCCTATCAGGGAGGCGTCCATGGTTAAGGTCGCTGTGGGACTGGGCAGTACAAACGGCCAGCCTGTTGTTAGATTCTGACTTTCCATCCACCAAAGAAGATCACATTTGCAGGAATTCGTGATTAAGACCTCGTGTGATAATGGAAGTTGTTGGTAAGACCACTGAGTGAACAGTAGCCATTGAAGAATTCTCATATGCATCCTGCCTAGTGGGACCGTGATAAGAACAGCTGCCATCATTCCTAGTGCCTTCAAGACTTGCTCTGCGGGGACTCTTTTGCTTTGAAGGAGGGTAGCGATTTGGTCTCTCACTGCTGAAACTCTTGCTTGTGGGAGTTTGATTTGAGCCAGGGTAGTGTCTAGTTCTGCTCCTATAAATGAGATACGCTGTGAGGGCGATAAGACAGATTTCTCGAAATTGATTGTCATGCCCAGACAGGAGCAAAGGTTGATGGTGTAATCCCTGGCTTGCAAGAGACGATACTTGGTGGCGGCGGAGAGGAGCCAGTCGTCTAGGTAAGGAGGAAACACTCAGAATCCTAGTTGCCTCAAGTGAGACGCCACTACTGCCGTGCATTTGGTGAACACCCTGGGGGCTGAGGTGAGGCCAAAAGGCAGAGCCCGAAACTGGAAGTGATTGGCTCCCAGCCGGAAGTGCAGGTGATCTCTGGACGCCCTGGCCATCTTGATATGGTAGTAGGCGCCTTTGAGATCTACAGAGCACATCCAGTCGCCCTCCTGTAAGAAGAGAAGGATCGACTGTAGCGTGACCATCCGGAACTTTTCCTTCTTCACGAAGGTGTTGAGCCTGCTGAGGTCCAATATTGGCCTCCAGTCCCCTGTTTTCTTTGGAACTAAAAAGAACCTTGAGTAAGTTTCGGATCCTATCTGGTCCGCCGGGACTGGTTGGATGACTCTGTTTTCGAGCAGCCTTTTTATTTCTATGACTGCCTGATCCAGCAGACTGGGTGGAACATCTGGGAATCTTTTGGGAGCAGGGGGAACTTTTACAAATGAGATGTTGTATGCTTTTTACCCAAGAATCCGATGTCAAATTTAGCCAGACCTCTGGGTATAAAGCCAAGCGACCCCCGACTGCCTCCAGAGCAGGACAGCCAGGCATCCACTCAGGAGTGCTGGAAGGGCTTGCCAGAGAGAGTATCTCTGTCGCCCTGATTCTGCGGACCCCCTCTGCCGCCTGGGTGGCATCTTCCATTTCTTCCCCCTCCTCTGCCTCTGGAGGGGGCATCACTCTGTGTGGGCTGAAAGGATCCCAGAGTCTTTCAGAACCACATTTTCCCGCCTCTTTGCCCTTTGGGGTATGGTCTAGATGGGGCTGAAAAACGGACCCCTACGGCAGACAGGGTTTTCCCTTCTTGCTCGCACCTAGTGAAAGTCTCCTTTACTTTGGGACCAAACAGTGAGGCACCATCAAAAGGGGCATTAGTAAAGGAAGACTTGAAGGCTTCCGCAAAGGAGCATAGGCGCAACCAGGATCGTCTCCTCAGAGCAATTGCTGAGGCTGCCGCTCTACTCAAACCTTCGGCTGCATAAAAAATGAGCCTCATGGACAGGTTAACTATGGAACTGAGGGTGTTAAGCTGTGCTGTCACTTTCTCGGAGACAGCAGCATCTGTATTACCCTGGAGAGTATCTCCCAGTTCCTTGAGGAGATCTCTCTGTAGACGCGTGAAATGCATAAGGTAGTTCAGCGATCGCATGGAAAAAGTCGCAGAACTAAACACGCGCTTCCCATACCTGTCCATCGTCCCAGAATCCTTATTAGGATGATGAACAGAGGAAGATGATTCAGACATTTCCTTCTTAGTGGATGCCGCCACCACCATAGTATCCACTGGAACTCCTTTAGTAAGAAAGCTTTTGTCTTGAGGGGCCGTGATATATTTGTTGGGTCTGCGGGGGACCGGTTCCACTGTATCAGGCGTCTCCCACGCCCATCGCGCTATGAGGTCCATGAGCTCGTCAAAGGGAGGGGTCACCCAAGAGGTAGAAGGTTGAGCCCCAAATACCTTCAGCAATACCGATTCGTCCGCAGAAGGGGCAAGTGTCTGCCAGTCTCCCCTCTGTTTTAGGATCTCGAGGATGTCAGCAAAGAAGACATCCTCAGAAGGGGACCGTGGGGACCCTTCCGCTTCATCCAAATCGGTATCGGATGTTAGAGATTCCTGTGGGGAATCAATGTGCCTCCTCTTGCACAATCTTTTCCTCTGTACTTCCTCAGAGGGGGCTTCTGGGGAAGCATCCGAGGAAAGTACAGTTTTGTACCTACCATAAATGTGAATGTCCGATAGATATGCAACTGCAGTCCTTACATATGGGTTGTCCTGCCTCAGGCAGCCCTTCGGTCGGCCGGATTCCAAAGTCTGGGTCCGGCGTCAGCTGATGTCGCATCCTCCCCGACGTCAGAACGGCTGGGGTATAAAAGCATCGGCCAACGCCATCTTCTTCAGTGTTTCTTGCCCCAGATGCCAGGTGCCCTCCAAGGAAGGCTAAATTTGGTGAATGGATAAAAAATTCCAGACATGCACAACAGTAATAAACAGATACACCATAAAAGATATCCCCAGTTAATAGAGAAGAGGGGGAGTGGACCCATAAAGAAAATTGCAGAGGGGTAGGAGGGAGGTAAAACCCGACTGCAGTTGCATATCTATCGGACATCTACATTTATGGTAGGTACAAAACTGTACTATGTCCTTCAAGAATGCAACTGCAGTCCTTACATATGGGTTGAATACCATAGCCAAGCTGGGGGTGGTAGGATCTAAGAAAGGGATGGTGTAGCTAGAATGCCCTGCAGGACTGCCGAAGCAAAGCCTGCTTGGGATCTGGAGTATAAAGGCAGGTTGTAGTGTTTGGTAAATGTATGCACGGAGCTCCATGTAGCAGCCTCTAGAATGTCCTTTGTAGCCACACCTCTTAGAAAGGCTGTGGATGTGGCTATAGCTCTGGTGGAGTGTGGCCTAATATTGGCTGGCACACCTTTTCCATGAAAAGAATTACAGAATCTGATGCAGTGTCCAATCCACATTGAAACGGTTTGTTTGGAGATTGCCTTTCCTTG
>NC_056741.1:1288148265-1288215765 GCF_019279795.1 Protopterus annectens | reverse complement strand
CTGGGGTACTGCCTTAATAAAGGATGAGAAAAAATAGGTGGCTCTGTATTGTAATGAGCTGAAATGGCAGAGGCATGAATCTTAATTTATGAAAAGGATAGGCCTTTGTCCAGCATCTCAGTTAAATATTGCAAAATCTGAGGAATGTTTGGTACAGTTGTGTCAATCCCTTGTGCCTGGTTCCAAGCACAGAATCTCTTCCATTTTTTCAGCATAAGATTTTCTGGTACTAGGCCTCCTGGCCTCCAAAATAACATCCATCACCGCTTTATAGAGAGGTGTGTTTTGAATGACTACATTATCTGCCATGCTGCCAGATTTAAGGATTTGAGTTGGCTGTGCAGGATCTGATTGTTGTGTTGGGACAGTAAGTGAGGAATTTGAGGTAATGTCCAGGCTGGGTATTGAGACAAGTTCCTTAGGAATGGGTACCAGTGTTGGCGGGGCCAGTCTGGGGCAATCAGTATTATTTTTAGCTTCTCGTCTGACTTTTAGGGGTACCTCGGGGAGGAGAGGCAGTGGAAGAAAGGCATATACTGTTAAGTTTTTCCAGCTGAAAGACAGATCATCCACTTTCCATGCTTGCTTGTGATAAGTCCTTGTACAGAATCTCTGTAGTTGGCAGTTGTGAGGGGAGGCAAATAGATCTCTGTCCGGGCATCCAGAATTCCTTGTTATCATGCTGAAGACTTGAGGATCCAACTTCCACTCGTGGGGATCCATGAGGTTTCTGCTTAATTCGTCTGCCAGAGTATTTATCTTTCCTGGCAGGAATTGTGCCTGCAGATGTACTTGGCAAGTCAATGCTGTGTCCCACAAAGTCATGGCTAGTCTGCATAGGGGTAGGAATGAGTGCCTCCCTGCTGGTTTATGTACCACATGACTGTAGTATTGTCTGTCTTTATGAGTAGTTGTCCCGGATGAAGTAGATCCTTGTAGGCTGTCAGGGCATTCCGAACAGCTAGCATCTCTTTTTGGTTGATATGTAGATGCATTTGGCTTGTGGACCATGTGCCCTGAATACATCTTCCTGCCATGTGGGCCTCCCAGGCATAATCTGATGCATCTGTTGTTAATATCTGCCTGGATGTGGGTAAAGCGAATGGCTGCCCCTTGTTGTGGTGACAGGCCTTTGCCCACCATCGAAACTCCTGTTGCAGGCAGGGAATGAGGGTAATTATTGTTTCCAGGCTGTGGCAATGTTGAGTCCAAACACTTTTTAGATACCACTGACGTTTCCTCATATGCAGTCTTGCATATGGAATTAGCAGAATGCAGGATGCCATGAAGCCCAAAGCCTGCAGATTTTTTCTTCCAGATAACTGGGTCTTTGTTGCCAACATTTTGAAATAAGTAGTCAGTTGCCTTTGTCTCGCGTGAGATAAGCCATCTGGGCAGTCGTATTTAAGCTTGCACCCAGGAATATTATCTCTTTCGAGGGTACTAGTTTTAATTTATTTTCGTTTACTGTGTACCCTAGGCATGTTAGTAATCTTTTTACAAACGCCAGATGCTGTAGTAGAATGTCCTTGTTCTCTGCTTGAGTAAGGCAGTCGTCCAAGTAAGGATATATTTGTATTCCTCTTTGTCTGCAAAATGCAATTACTGGAGCCAGGCATTTTGTGAAGACCCTGGGCGCAGTAGATAAGCCAAAGGGCAGTGCAGAGAATCGGTAGTGCATTGAGCCAGCTATGAATCTGAGGTATCTTCTGCATGATTGTCTGATTGGGACATGCAGGTACGCCTCTTTTAGTTCTAAAGTCACAAGCCAAGCCTTCTTGACCAGCATGGGCAGAAGCTGCTGCAGAGTCATCATTTTGAATCTTGGAATATCCAGATATGTGTTTAGAATAGATTGGTCTCCAGGCTTTGTACTTTCTGGGCACCAAGAACAGTCTTGAGTAAAATCCTTGTCCCTGCTCTTGCTGTGGTACTTGCTGAATGGCCCTCATGTCCATGAGGGATGACACTTGCTTTTGTGCCTCTGCCCATTGATTTTTTGGCAGGTCTGGCAAACCGTTTGCCCTTGGCAGGGTGTGAAAGTGAAACCTGTAGCCTTGTGACACTATATCCAAGACCCATTTGTCATGGGTTATTACATGCCAATTTTGAGAAAAAAGTGCTAGTTTTCCCCCTAAAGGTGCTGCCAGAAGATAAGTGTTTGGCGTAGGCAGGGGGAAGTAATTAGGACCGTTTCCTGTATGGCTGTGATTTGTCTTCTCCGCTTTTGGAGGTAGAAGTACCCCATTGTTTAGACCTGTATGAGCCTTGTGCCTGGGATCTGCCTCTAGGGCATCTGTATCTGCCTCTTTGTGGCCTGTCTGACACTGGAAAGGACCAATTCTTTGTAGGCCAGTGCCTGCTAAATCTTGGAGGCTGTACCTGTAAGAAATCCTTGATTGTTTGCATAGATTTAGCTTTGTCCTCCATTTTCTTCAATACCTCTTCTGCTTTAACACCAAACAAGGTATCATTTTGTAATGGAGCATCTAATAATTTTGCTTTAACATGATCAGGCAGATTCTGTTCCTTTAACCAAGCATGCCTCCTAATGACAGAACCCATAACAGCGGCCCTGCAGGAGGCCTCCAGAGAATCAAAACCATATTGCAAAGTATGCTTTCCCACTTGTTCAGCTGCATGCAATAAATCCTGCATTTCTTTGTTTTCTGCACATTCAGAATTTATCAACATTTTTTGTTTAAGCAGTGACATAATATATTGCTGATATTTAAGCATATGAAACTGACAATTTAAAGCCCTTATAGCCAAGGTAGCAGAAGTGTAAATCTTTTTTCCCCATCTGTTCAGTGCCCTAGAATCTCTGTCAGAGGGGGTAGAGTTTTTTGCAGTGGAAGTCTTGACCCCCTTTGGGACCCTGAGAGATAGTTTCTGGGTCAGCAGCAGGGTTCTTGAAAAGAAATTTATGTGATTCAGGAACCTGTAGTATCTGTCTGGCTTAACAGGAGCTGGAGTCAGGATTAAGACTGGACTCTGAAAATACATCATCTACAATGTCTAACACAGGTGGAATAGCAAGGGGCCTGTGCTGAGGTAGTAATAGGAAGTCTCGGAGTCTTTTCTTAGATTCTGAATAATCTTGGCTCTCCAAGTGGAAATGCTCCCTCATGGTATGCAGAGTTTGTCCAAAATAATAATCCTCAGAGGAGGAGAGGCTGAAGGGACAGACTCTTCAGCATCAGAATCCTCATAGGGAGGAAGAGAGTATTCCTGATCAGAAGAGGAATCAGAGGAAATGGAAACCTGATCTGAAGAGTCATATTCTGTCTCTTGCCTAGGCCTCTTATCAGGAGGGGGATGGGAACCCCTGATCAAAGTAATTAGGTCTTCGGCCATTTTGAGCATCTGTTTTTTAGGCATGGAGGCCTGTCCATGGGGCTGTTGTACGTGTTTCTTTGTCTTTAGAGATGCTTTAGTCTTTGCCTTTGAAGCTGAAATCGTTTTAACATATAACTGTGTAGGCCTGAAAACACCCTCAGAAGCCGATTCCTGCTCAGCGGCTCCGGACCCATCTGAGGGAATAGTTTCCGAGGTTTCAAACCCTTGAGTTTCCAGAGGGCTAGTCGGCTCCATGTGGGAGTCGGAAGCGGCCTGCAGCTCTAAAGTAGTGGGCGTCAGGGGCTGCGAAAGCGCCTCACTGAGAACCGGTGAACTGGCGACTGGCTTAGAAGAAGCCTCGTCGTCAGTTTTGGACCTCAGATGCCTGTCCTTTTCTTTTTTTTTTTTTTTTTGCGTTTCTTTTGAATTGTGGTAGTCGGATGGCTATTCGACGACATCGTGTAATTAAATCTTTTGCCAAAATAGTGAAATGCAAAATCGTACCGACGCTTAATAGTGCGTTGGTTAAATCTAGCACAAAACCGACAATTAGCAACGTCGTGATCAGGGCTTAGGCAAGGAACACAGTAAGAATGGAAGTCCCTATGAGGTATTTGCTTCCCACAAGAAATGCAATTATTACCTTTTGCTAACATCGGTCTGGAGCAAGAAAAAAAGTTTCCCCAATGGGGTACTTAGCTTTTAATGAAGACTTCGGATCTGAAATTCGAACACGAAAATCTCAGGAGTCGGCCGACCGGCACTTGCAAACTGCTTTTGCTTCGGGCACCACGCAAGAAAGACGGAAGAAAATGGTGTCGGCTACATCTTTTATACCCCTGGCGCACTGACGTCAGGGAGGAGGCAACAGCAACCAACGCCAGACCTAGACTTTGGAATTCAGGCCGACTGCGGGTAGCCTGCCAGCAGGATAACCCAATTAAAATGACTGCAACAGTGAAACACGATGAACATCTCCCTTGCAACTAGAGTCAGCGAACTACAATGCTTGAAATAATCTGGAGGAATGAGGTATTATGGGTAGAGGAGGAGCTCGAGCTTTGGCATTTAAGCTTTTGAAAGCAGCAGAGTTGGATCTGAAACCCCAAAGTTCAGGAAGAATGAAAACAACAACATCAGATCTTCCATTAAATCAACCATCATGTCAAATAAATAAATAAAATAAATGTTAACCTCCTGGCGGGTAAACAGATCCTTCACATCAACTGTCACAGAAATAGCATTGTCTGACTAAGGAATGTTTTTTTCAGTTTACTTAAAAAAATAAAAAACTAAAAAAACATGAATCATCAAAAGACATGTAAATTATAAAAAAAATAATTTTTCAGTCTCGTTTATTTCCTTACATATACAATAGATCACATAAGATCTTTACATATTTTTGGAATGCCAGAAATGGGGATCAAAGGATCGTTTACTGTGAAATACTTTACAGATCATTACTATTCTTTATATCAATCTTATAAGACATGTTAATTTCATTTCTAAGAAACTTCCTTGTATGAGACATCATATAACAGGGCACTCATCTTAGTCACATAATCAACCTTGTTCAAGAGTACTATCCCACCCCCTTTATCGGTTTTATGTGACCCTTAAGCTTTTATTGTGGCACAAAGAAATAAGCAAATCTCATTCAGTTTAGATGCTTTAAACCAGGGTGCAAATGACTTTTGGACCAAAACATTTATAAGGTCAAATTCACAATCTTTTCAAATAATAAAATAGTTGGATGTAAGGGGAATTAAATAAAGGGTTGTGATGCAACCGCATGTCATCCAAACTATTGCCAAGTCTCACATGAGAAACGGACGGACAGAATGATGCTGACACTGTGTGCAGCTTGACTGGTTAAATATTACAAAATTAATACTTACTGTATTTATTGACTTACAAAATCAACTTTAAGACCAAGAATGAAATGAACACTAAAGTAAAGATATGTTTTTGCTGATCACTGGTAGTTGACATTTCTCTCTCTTTACTAACCCTTACAGCTGCAGAGATATGAACATTTGTTTGAAATCTGAGGTTATAACTTGATTTTGTCAAAAACATCAGGATGTAATTAATCAATCATTAGGAGTTAAGAATACCAAGCACCAGGGCTCCACTAGAGGGAATGAGTAAAAGGATTCTTCAAATCCATTTTTAAGGCTGACGCCTCCCTCCCAACAATACTATTTTCAGAAAACCATGGAATTACCGCTAAGGAAACAAAGTATTTTCAACAAGAAATCTATTATCAGAAAAAAGTACTAAGACAGCACTTATGAATATAAGCTTCCATCTTTGCAATAAACAAACAAATAAAGTAATTCATTAAATTCAGAAAAGCACAGTGAATGAGAGCTGAAGAATCCCTCTTCACTTAACTGGCACTCTACATGAATGTGTGGTGCAAGA
This sequence comes from Protopterus annectens, assembly GCF_019279795.1. Lineage (NCBI taxonomy): Eukaryota > Metazoa > Chordata > Ceratodontiformes > Protopteridae > Protopterus > Protopterus annectens. The sequence goes on along the minus strand of NC_056741.1, from coordinate 1,288,209,999 downwards.
GAGTGCTGACTATGTCATATAACTTCAAAATGGCCATGGAAAGCAACTGCAACCTGAATGGCATTTCACCCATAAATTATGATACAACTATTTCTTCTAACCATCTTACAAATCCTAACAAATCACAAAGAAAGGTCAAACAATAGATTATAACATTCTGGTAGTTCAAATCAGATGACTACAACCATGCAAGCTGATAACGAGCTTCATTCTAAAATACAGGTTTGACTCCCTCATTTATGAACTGCATACGGTGTGAAACAGCACTTTTAAATTACCTCTGAAAAGAAACATTTGTGGCTTACAGGTTTACCTGCTTAAAAAAAAAATGACAAAATAAAGAAATGTACACATACTGTGATCATGAAATACGAAAGATCACTCAGGTGAAGGTAAACTCACCTAAGGAAATGTTTAACTCTTTCTCCCAAGACATGGTACACAATGAATGAGACAACAGTCACTTTTTAACATGCACAGTAAACTTCTCACTGCTATCAATGAACAGGCATTTTACTCTGCACACTGCAAGCAGTTCAGAAACCAAAAACTAAAGTTGTGCTACTTTAAGATGGAAGATAATAGAACAAATACATAATTTAAATCGACTATTAAAAAGCCACCACAGTTGACATGCACACATTTCACCTACCACTGCAGCCTCTTGAAGAATTCACATTACTGAATCCCTATCACACAGATCTCTTCTTTCCTAGTATTTCATGCATGTAAATAAGATGTTAGCAAGCATCATTTTACATCCCAACAACAGTACACAGCAAGCCACATAATGATATCTAAGATATTGTAAGTAATGCAATGATAAATTAACTCTTGCTACTTCTATGCCACATACTTCATTCAGTTGTCATACATATCTGAACTATTACAGCAATCCACAAACAATGCAAATCAACACTAGGCACTCACAAATGCATGCTCGATTTGGTAACTGAGCATTCCTCAAATTTCAGATATGGGTAAGCGTAACATTTCGGCAGTTGTGGACAGTACTATCTCATACACCAACTTTATCAAATGTTATGAATCCACTATATGGGCATGGATCAAAGCAAGAAACCTGACGTACGAAAGCTGAAATCATGCAGTTAGTAAAAATTATTTGGCAGTGCATATTATAAGGGCACTAAAAGGCTACATGATCTCTCAGTTCACTTTAGTGTCACATTTACTAAAAATTAAGCACACCAGCATATAAATCAGTACAGCTGCTGGAACCGGAGAAAACGCATTCTGTACTAGCAAAAACAGTGGATAACAACAAAAAGTATATGCCTTGGTTTAAACTATGTTTTTTTTAAGCCGTGGTGGTGCTGCGGTAGCGTTGTCGCCTCACAGCAAGAAGTTCTCCCATTCGATTCTCGGCTGGAGCGCCTTCTGTGTGGAGTCTGCATGTCCTCCCCGTGGTTGAGTGGCATTCGAAAGACATGTGTAAATGGGCGTGCCTTCGTTGAAGGTTGGGCGTCGAGCTGGCACCTCGACACCGTAAAAATCTACTGCCAATCATTAGCGGACCAGAGTTCCACTTTGGCTACCCCTAACCAGGAAAAGCTGAAAGAACAACAACAAGAGTGCACTTTTTTAATCCAAAAAATTGTGATTAAATGAAAAACAAGAAAATCCGTAGAAGAGCCACCACAAACGTGTATGAGGTTATAGCTACCTTAAGAAATAAATGGAGTTTATCCTTCTATGGTCTTCATTATAGGAAACCAAGACAGTGCCTGTGTACTATCATAGATATGTTGAATGGATATATATTTAATGTTCGCACCTTAATATTGTAGATAATGTTCTAATTCTAAAGGATCATAACTTTCAATTACTCTATCTTTACTTACTTAATGGAAAAGTCCAACTGAGTTGTCTGTTTGTCAGAGGAGGCCCAGGGAGAAAAGCTCCATTATACAGACATCCTTTGCATTGTTATATAATTTATAGTCCATTTCATTCATGAGCAATAGTACCATTATTCAGACCACCTTGACATCAGTTACATCATTTACAAACAGCTTTGACTAAAAATAACAGCTAAATGGTTGTAAGTGTACAGAAAGGTATATGCAGTGCAGTACACCAGCATGTACAGATTGCCAGATTTTATGTAACAGTATTTGTTACTATAAAGAGTTGCTCAAAGTCTAGGACACAGAAAGATAAGATAAAGAGTCAGAGCAGCCAAAAGAAAGGAACGAGTGGAAGAAGAATAAGGAAGACAAGATGAGATGACAGAGGAGGGTACAGCTGTGATAACAGTATGTAAAGTTTTAAAAAAGCAGAGAAATATGGCATGAATTCATATAGTTATACAAGTACCAGTTTAATCAGGGATTGCGCAGGTGCAGTGCCATTTATCTATTAGGTGTTGCTTCAGTTGGTATTTATAGTCTTTCGGGTTAAGGTGTGCTCTTAAGTAGAGTGGAATGGTATTCCAGCTATTAGCAATGTAGTGTGAATACAATAAGCATTTATATAACAAACATTGGTAACCAAACATAATTCAAAAACAACTAGCTTTATTACATACTCCAAAGAATAAGCTCTTCAGCAAACTGCCCTCAATGGTTCACACAATACAGTGAGTATCCTGCTACTCTAGTCTTCGTTATGGAGAACAATGATTTGTCAGTGGAGCAAAGAAGTTTCCTACTAGTGTAAGGCTGAATGATGGAGTGAAGTGATGGAAAATTTTGAGGGTTGTGCAGTAGTCTGAAGGTTATAACTAATTGTGAGTACAACAGATAATTAAATAGTTTGAGCTAGTTCTTCTAGAGTCAGTGATGTACTCTGTATTGCTGGTTGGTTGCAAATTTGGCTACTTTATTATAGCGCTGATCTAGTTTGTCTGACAGAAAGCAGAAGAGACAGATTAGAACAGGAGACTCATTCAATGGGGGAGTAGTCAAGAAGTGGCTTTGTTTTGTTTAGAATAGTCACTGATGCAGAGTTTTATTATACAGAGGTAGCCTAGTTTTGGGTGTGTCCTCCTCATGGCTTGCTGAAGGTGGGGATCAAATTTCAGGTGGTCATTTATAATCACATCAAGTTGTTTGGTGTGATTTACCATTTCTGAGTTGGTCTTGTTGGATGACAGTATATTAAAGGTAGTTTTGGGGAGAATCGAGAGACTAGGGGTGAACAGTATTAGTTTCTTTTTTTTTTTTTTTTGATTCAGGAGGAGCTGAGAGTTGTCGAGCCAAGCTTCTATGGAAAACAAGGATTTCAGGGTGAGTGCCTGGAGCATGCTAGAGTCCTAGCAGCACATAAGAGAGTGGAGTAGTCAGCACAGTATACTATGGTGGCATCTTTGGCTGTTTAGGTCACTGATAAAGTTAAACAGTAGTGTTCCTAGTATGGACCCTTGTGGAACTCTGACAGATACAGGAAGGAAAGACGAGAAAACATCTTGCCATTTCACTGCTTGGGATCTATTAGTAAGGTAACTAAGTAACCAGTTAATTGAGAAGGGTGATAGCCCACAGAAGGCAATTTAGTTAGGAAAATATGACGACTGACTGGATGCATAAACAAAAGCAATGATTAAAAAAAAAAAGCTCTAGAAATAGGGTTAAGTTTAGAAAACCTGAATTTATACTGTGATTTATTAGATCTGAGAACCTTATAAGGACAGTGACTGTACCGTGATTGGGTCTGAAACAATGTTGTGAGGTGGAAATGAGGTTATAAGAAATAATATATGCAGCAAATTGAATGTTAATATGTCTTTCCAAAACTTTAGATAAGGGTGAGAGAATGGCAACTGGTTTATACGGGATTTTTTTTTCATAAGACGAGGACATATATTTTTTTTGGATACAACAGTTTATTAGAATGGATACACATTATGCAAGTCTACCTGTAGTGAGGTCGAGGTGCTCAGACGGAAGTTGCTCAGGGGCAGTGGTTGTTGTCTTAAGGGTGCCTGGGTATTTTTAATTGCAGATGTTGGCAGTGGAGTGAGTCTGTTGTGACTTCAATGGTTGGGGTGGGATGGCTGAAACTGTCGTAGTTTTGTTTTGAAGGACGAAGGTTCCTGTATTTATAAAAAATGAGCTGAAATGTGAAGCAATGCTTTGGTAGTTGCATGCTGAGGATGGGCTGGGTTAGGTTGATTTTCCAAGATTAAGCAATGTATTTAAGGACTTCCAGAAGTCTTTTGGATCATTAGATGGTGAATTCTGAGTGCTGCTATAGTAAGCATTTTTGTCCTATTTTACGCTTTGTTATTGTTCCTTAACAGTCACTATTTTTGCAGGGATGTCTGAGACTTGGTTTGTAGCCATGACTTCCAGGTTTCATCTCTAAGCTACAGGAGTCAATTTGTGTTTTCAGTTAAGAAAGGGTTAGCTTGTTTTTAACTCTTCTAGTCCTTAATGGTGTTTGTCTACCAAGATATTTGGAAATACTGTATTAAATGTGTCGACTGCTTCATTAAGAGAAGAGTTTTAAGTGGAATTCAGTTGATCTGTAGCAGGCTGGAATTTAAGTGTCTTTACTGAAGTTGCTGAGGTTTCCAATTGTGTTATAGTGGTGAACCTTTTGGATCTGTTTGGAGTGTCTAACTATGTAGTTTAATTGCTAGTCACTTAAGATACTGGGTAAGGATACCGCTTGTGGCTACACTGTTTGGGATATATGACAGAATCCAGTTTAGGGTGGATTCTTTAGATGTGATCTTGTTAATTCTAGTTGGAATCTTAAACACTTGAGAGAAGCCATATAGCTAAACTGAATTTGTTGGGTTTTCTGGGGATATCTTTTGCTACTCTAGGTTTACGTTTCCCAGCAAAATGGTTTCCAGTCCTATCCTAAGTGTAGAACTATTCTGAATAAGATTTTTTTTTATAACAGATAAAAGAGTTTAAAATTTCTTTAAAAGGCATTTAGTTCTGGTGCCTGTGTTGATCAACCAACCTGGTTTAAAACAGGCAGCTGACTTCACAGTAATACTAAAGATTCTTTTCCAGTCATGCATATACTGGGTTATGTTTTTTTTTTTTTTTTTAACTATGTTCCCAATTATCACAGTTAAGAATAACAGCACACTGCATCCTTCAACAAACAAGATTATTTGAAGCATTCCATTTCTTTTGGTGTACAGCACACTAAAAAGCCATGAAAAAACATCATCCGAAAATTGAAATAACTATTCATTTAAACATACCGAAAATAATCTTCAGAAGAAACTTTCATCCTTCTTTTTCAAGTTAAAGTAGTACTCCTTAAGAGAATTAAGTATATGCCCCCAAAAAAGGTGTCCCATGCCACTACAAGTGAGATCTGCACAAAAACAAAGAAAGATACAATTCTGCCTAATAGTCAAGCAGTTGATTCTACGAACTCTGTAGGCAATATTTCCACTTTGTGCACTGGAATCTGTGCTGAGCAACTATCTGCATGGCAATGATGGACAGAGCCGTGACCACAATCCAGTCAAACTCTGAAGTCAGAAAGAGAAGAGGGGGAAGACAAAGCATTACTTACACACTTCTTATTGGGGTTGTGTAAGTAATACAAGTACTGCAAATGATCCATGGAGGAAACCAGAGACATGACAGGAAGCTTTAGCTTACAAGTGAGGTGGGGGGAGTGCTTCTTGACATGCAGAGCCACTCACGAAAGAAAGTAACATCCCTTATCACTCATGCCTACCATTTGATACATACTGAATCACGTGCAAGCAAAGAAACAGAAGGAAAAAGTCTCCCAATGGCTGCCTGGAGGATGGACACAATGTGGCAAAGGCCTCATCCCTTACAGGGAACAAATGTGAATCACCAGAGAACTAAATCTGATGACTGGATGGATGTTACGGAAACAAAAAAGTGCAAGTTAAAAATAAACAAAAAAAAAAAAAAAAAAAGACTATTGAAAGGTGTTCTTATTTTTATATTTGGTAGCCTAGTAATACCAGTGGATGCAAGTCTCCTTTTCGGGGGGGACCAGAAGCACTGACAGCAAGTAAACTGAGGTGAAGTAATCAAACCCTATACCCATGGCTTCAGGAAGAAGCTTATTAACAAAATGGAAAGTACAGTTATGTACACTTACCATAAATGTAGATGTTCAAGTGTATTCACTGTTGCAGTCATTACATTTGGGTAATCTGCTGGCAGGTTGCCCTCAGTCGGCCTGAATTCCAAGGTCTTGGGTCCTGCGTCAGTTGTTGTCTTCTCTTCCATGACGTCAGGTCGTCAGGGGTATAAAACATGCATCCGACGCCATTTTCTTTAGTTTTTCTTGCCCCCGATGTCAGGTGCTCCCAAAAAGGTAGCAAAATTATGTGTGTGTGTGTGTGTGTGTGTGTGTGTGTGTGTGTGTGTGTGTGTGTGTGTGTGTGTGTGTGTGTATATATATATATATATATATATATATATATATATATATATACACATATATATATATATATATATATATACATATATATGTGTGTGTGTATATATGTATACATGCATCAATAAAAACTTTACCTTCATCTACAAGCAAATACACCACATATGTTGTAGAAGATAGAGAAGGAAAGATAAACTTCAGAATGACAGTGGGATGGCGGGAAGGTAACCTGGACTGCAACAGTGAATACACTCGAACATCTAGATTTATGGTAAGTGTACACAACTGTACTATGTTCTTTGTGTTTCACTGTTGCAGTCATTACACTTGGGTAGAATCCCAAAGCTATGGTTGGGAGGCTGGAGCTAAACAGCATTAGGTGCGGCTATAAGGCCCTGCAGCACTGCAGTGGCAAAGCCTGCCCTGGACTTAGAGTAGAGAGGCAAATGGTAATGCTTTGTAAAGGTGTGAACAGAACTCCAAGTAGCAGCCTCTAGAATGTCTTTTGTTAGTACTCCTCTGAGAAAGGTTGCTGAAGTAACTGCAACTATGGTGGAATGAGACCTAATGTCCTTGGGCACAGGTTTACCATGGTGTAAGTAGTAGAAACGGATGCAGTGACTTATCCACTTTGAAACTGTCTGCTTTGAAACAGCCTTTCCTTCTGATCCTGTAGCATATGACACTAATAACTGCTCAGTTTTTCTTAGAGCTTTAGTCCTGCGCAAGTAGAATCTTAGCTGTCTGTGTATGTCCAAGGAATGCAGAATTCCCTCCCCCTTGTTCTGCGGATTTGGATAAAAAGTTGGCAGATGAATTGTTTGGTTAAGAGCCACAATGGAAACCACCTTAGGCATAAAAGTAGAATTTGTCCTCAGAGGCACCCTGTCTGGGTAAAATATTATAAAAGGCACTACAACCATGAGAGCCTGTAGCTCTGAAACTCTTCCTGCTGAAGTAATTGCTAGTAGCAGAGCTGTTTTCCATGATAAGTACTTTATATCAGCGGTAACAGCTGGTTTAAATGGAGGCAGGGTTTGCTTTTCCAACACATAATTGAGGTCCCATGCAGGTAATGGTGATCTTCTAGGAGTCCTTTAATTTTTGGCTCCTCTAAGATACTGCTTTAGTAAAGGATGAGAAAAGATTGGTGGCTCGGTATTGTAATGACCCGAAATGGCAGAGGCATGGGTTTTGATTGATGAGAAAGACGGGCTTTTGTCAAGAATCTCAGTTAAGTATTGTAATATCTGAGGAATATTTGGTTCTGCTGTATCACAGCTCCTTGTGCTTGATTCCAAGCACAGAATCTCTTCCACTTGTCAGCATAAGATTTTATAGTACTAGGCCTTCTGGCTTCCAAAATGACATCCATCACAGCTTTACTGAGATTATGCTTTCCAACTTGTTCAGCTGCATGCAATAATTCCTGCAATTCTTTATTTTCTGCACCTTCTGAAATCAACATCATTTTCTGTTTTAGCAATCCCATAACATGTTGTTGGTACTTAAGCATATGAAATTGACAGTTTAAGGCCCCGACTGCCAAGATTGCAGATGTATAAACCTTTTTTCCCCATCTGTCCAGTGCCCTTGAATCTCTGTCAGAGGGGATATGATTTTTTGCTCTTGAGGCCTTAACTCCTTTGGGACCCTGTGAAATAGTTTCAGGATCAGCAGCAGGGTATCTAAATAAAAATTTACGTGAGTCAGGCACCCTGTAATATCTGAAACTACAACACATAGCAAAAGCAAACTCAAACCACGAAGATGGAAAAAGTACAGTTTTGTACCTACCATAAATGTAGATGTCTGATAGATATGCAGCTGCAGTCCTAACATATGGGTTGTCCTGCCTCAGGCAGCCCTTCGGTCGGCCGGATTCCAAAGTCTGGGTCCGGCGTCGGCTGATGTCGCCTCCTCCCCGACGTCAGAGCAGCTGGGGTATAAAGGCATCAGCCGACACCATCTTCTTCAGTGTTTCTTGCCCCAGATGCCAGGTGCCCTCCAAGGAAGGCTAAATTTTGTGAATAGATAAACAAAAAATTCAGACATGCACAACAGTAATAAACAGATACACCATAACAGATAACCCCAGCTTATAGGAAAGGGGGGGGTGGACCCAAGGGAAAAGACAGAGGGGTAGGAGGGAGGGAAAACCTGACTGCAGTTGCATATCTATCGGACATCTACATTTATGGTAGGTACAAAACTGTACTATGTCCTTCAAGAATGCAACTGCAGTCCTAACATATGGGTTGAATACCACAGCCAAGCTGGGGGTGGTAGGACTAAGCAAGGGATGGTGTAGCTAGAAGGCCCTGCAGGACTGCCGAAGCAAAGCCTGCTCGGGATCTGGAGTATAATGGCAGGTTGTAGTGTTTGGTAAATGTATGCACGGAGCTCCATGTAGCAGCCTCTAGAATATCTTTTGTGGCCACTCCTCTAAGAAAGGCTGTGGATGTGGCCATAGCTCTGGTGGAGTGTGGTCTAATATTAGCTGGCACACACTTTCCATGGAAGGAGTAACAGAATCTGATGCAGTGTCCAATCCATTTTGAGATAGTTTGTTTGGTGACTGCCTTTCCTTGTGTCCCAGCAGCATAGGCTACAAACTTTGTTCTGTCCAAGTAGTAGCGTAGTTGTCTGTGAATGTCTAAAGTATGCAACAGCTTTTCCCCTTTGTTTTGTGGGTTAGGAAAGAAAGTAGGCAGGTGAATTGCTTGGTTTAGTGACACTCTGGATATCACCTTAGGCATGGAGGAAGGATTGGTTCTAAGGGAAACTCTGTCCTGGTGAAAGATGAGAAAAGGAGGAACTGCCATGAGGGCCTGTATCTCCGAGACTCTTCTTGCTGAGGTGACTGCCAACAGGAAAACCGCTTTCCAAGAGAGAAATTGCATTTCGGAAGATGCTGCTGGTTCAAAAGGAGGAAGAGTTAATTTTTCCAAGACGTAATTGAGGTCCCATGCAGGAATTGGTTGTTTCCTTGGAGGTTTGATATTCTTTATACCCCTTAGAAACTGTCTTAGCAAGGGATGCGAAAACACAGGTGGATCACAGTTGTAATGTGCAGAGATAGCTGAAGTGTGGATTTTGATGGAAGAGTATGAGAGGCCACTGTAAAACATTTCTGCCAAGTATTCTAATATCTGAGGTATGTTCATCAGTGATGCATCCTGTCCCTTGTTGACATTCCAGATGATGAATGTCTTCCATTTGGCCGAATAGGCTTTTCTGGTGGAAGGTCTGCGTGCCTCCAGCAAAATGTCCTGTACTGTTTTGGAGAGGGAGTCATGGGTTCCAGTCATGGAATTCTCCAAGCTGCGAGCTTTAAGGTTTGTAGGTTCTGATGAACTGTCTTGTAATTGTGTTGAGTCAGGAGCTGAGGCCATTGAGGCAAGGGCCAAGGTTTGGAGTGAGTTATGCTCAGTAGCAGTGGATACCAGTGTTGCCTTGGCCAGTCTGGAGCTATCAAGATTCCTCTCGGTTGTTCTGCCTTGATCTTCAGTAACACCTTGGTGAGTAAAGGTAGAGGAGGGAATGCATAAATTGTTAGGGCATTCCAGCTGAAGGAAAGAGCATCCGTTCTCCAGGCCAGAGGATGGTGTATCCTTGTGCAAAACCTTTCCAGATGATGATTGAGATGAGATGCAAAGAGGTCTATGTCTGGTCTTCCCCATGCAGATGTTATTTGTGAGAATATGCGTGGGTGTAGCATCCATTCGTGTGGCTCCAAGAAATTTCTGCTCAACCTGTCTGCCAGAACATTGTCCTTGCCCGGAACAAACTGGGATTGCAAGTAGATGTTCAGATTCAGAGACTTTTCCCAAAGAGTCATTGTTAGTCTGCAGAGGGGATACGAATGAGTGCCCCCTTGTTTATGTACCACATGACAGTGGTGTCGTCTGTCCTTAGCAGATGACCTTGCTGAAGAGATGTTCCAAAGGCTTCTATTGCATGTATCACTGCCAACATCTCTTTTTGATTTATGTGCTGATGCATTTCCATGGGATTCCATTGCCCCTGAATGCATCTGCCATCCATGTGCGCCCCCCATCCATGGTCTGAGGCATCTGTTGTAATAGTTTGACTTGTTGGAGGTTTGTTGAAAGGCATACCTTCGTTTAAGTGACTTGCTTGAGCCCACCACAAAAATTCCCTTTGCAGGCATGGTATGAGTGGTATTATGTCTTCCAGGTTGTGGCTGTGTTGAGACCACAAGCTTTTTAGGTACCATTGCAGTTTTCTCATGTGAAGTCTTGCCAGAGGGATTAGAAGAATGCAAGATGCCATGAACCCCAGGGCCTGCAGGGTTTTCCTTGCGGTCAGGTGGGTTAGTTTTGCTAGGCTTTTGAAGTAATCTGTTAAATGCTCTTGTTTCTCCTCTGTGAGGAAGGCCATTTGTAACTGTGTGTTCAGCTTTGCTCCTAGAAAAATAATCTCTTGGGATGGCTGTAGTCTTGATTTTTGAATGTTGACTGTGTATCCCAAAGCCTGCAGCAATTGAATGACATAATCCAAGTGTTTTATCAAGGTTTGTTTGCTGTCTGCTTGTATGAGGCAGTCGTCCAGGTAAGGGTATATTTGAATCCCTGAGTCTGCAATGTGCCACTACTGATGCCAGGCATTTCGTGAATACTCTGGGCGCAGTAGATAAGCCAAACGGCAATGCTGAGAATTGATAGTGCTCTGTTCCTGCAAGAAATCTGAGGTATCTTCTGCAACTGTGTCTGATAGGGACATGCAGGTATGCCTCCTTGAGGTCCAGAGTAACCAGCCAAAACCCCTTGCCCAGCATGGAAAGAAGTTGCTGTAACGTCAGCATCTTGAATTTTGGCACCATGAGAAAAGTATTTAGAACGGACAATTCCAAAATAGGCCTCCATTGCTTTTCTTTTCTTGGAACAAGGAACAGTCTTGAATAAAATCCCTGACCTTGTTCCTGAGGAGGAACCTTCTCTATTGCTTTAATTTTTAACAGCTTTGAGACTTCTCTGAGTGCCTCTGCCCTTTGATTTTGTGGCAGGATTGGCATGCCTTGTCCTGTTGGTAAAGTATGGAAGTGGAATCTGTAGCCTCTGTGTATTATATCCAGAATCCATTTGTCCTTTGTTATAATGTGCCAGTTTGTTGAGAATAGAGATAATTTTCCGCCTAAAGGTGCTTCTCTTTGAGCCTTGGTAGGCGGAGTGGTAGGCAAGTCATTGTGATTGTCCCTGTGGTGCAGGTGAAGTACCTGTGCCACTTATTTGATTTTGAGGTTGCCACTGGCATCCCCTGTAGGAGCCTCGGTATTGCCCTCTACCTCGTGCACGCCTGTTCTTTCCCCTTTGAAATTTGTCTGAGTCTGGAAAGGACCAATTCTTTGAAGGCCAATTTCTGCTGAATCTGGGTGGCTGAACCTGGAGGAAATCTTTTACTGACAGTACTGATTTTGCCTTCTCCTCAACAGACTTCAACACATCCTGAGCATTAGCACCAAAAAGCTTCTGTTTATCCAGAGGTGCGTCCAGGAGCTTTACTTTAACATGATCCGGCAGAGGCTGCTCTTTCAACCAAGCATGTCTACGGATAACAGCCCCTGTCATGGCTGCCCTACATGAAGCCTCCAATGCATCATAACCACACTGAAGAAAATGGTTACTAACCTGCTGAGAATTATGAACCAAATCCTGCAATGCCTTCCTATCTATAGGCTCAGGAGAGGCTAGCTTTTTGTGCAAATCATCCAGTAAAAAATCCTGGTACTTAAACATATGAAAAAGGCAGTTAAGTGACCTCATGGCAAGGGTGGTAGAGGTATAAACTTTTTTACCCCATCTCTCCAGGGACCTTGCTTCCCTGTCAGCTGGTAGAGGATTTCTGGCCGAGGAAGAAGCCACTCCTTTGGGGCCCTGTGAAATAGTTTCTAGATCCACAGATTGGGCCTTAAAGAAATGCTTGTGAGTGTCAGGGACCCTGTAATATCTGTCTGGCTTGACAGGAGCAGGAGGGAGAGAATCAGGGGAAGCACTGGAGTCTGAAAATACATCATCCAGGACATCCAAAACTGGAGGGATAGCCAAAGGTCTGTGCTGGGGTAACTTGAGGAAGGTACGGAGCCTTTTCCTAGAGTCAGAGAATTCCTGACCCTGCCACTTAAAATGTTCCCTCATGGAGTGTAGGACTTCACCGAAAGAAAAATCCTCAGGAGGAGAGGCAGAGGGAATAGATTCCTCAGCATCAGAGTCCTCATAGGCTTGGAAGGATTCTTCATGGGTATCTGAATGCTCTGAATCCCCAGAGGCTTCATCTGAAGAGAGGTTGTCTGCCTGCTCAGTTCTAGGCCTTTTTTCTGCAGGTGGCTGAGAACCTCTGTCTGGATGGGGCTGAGACCCCCTGATAAGAGAGATTAGGTCTGCAGCAAGAGACATGATCTGTCTATCAGAAGAAGGAGCCTGAGAGGTAGGCTTAGGATGGGCCTTGGCCTGGCTGGTGGCCTTAGCATGTGCAAAGGCCTTGATGGACATGGATACAGGAGGCCTAGCTGCCCCACGTGCAGGGGTAACCTTGTCCACAGGAATGGTGTTGGGTGGTTCAAGAACTTCGGTTTCTGGAGGAAATTCAACAACCGGCACCGGTGTAGCCTCCGAGGAGCGTGCTAATGCGGTGTCGTCGGCCTGGAGCAGTTGAATAATCGCTTCCGAAGGGACCGAAGCACTCGCGGAGGGCTTAGGTGTAGAATCGGTGGAAGACGCGGGCCGAGGATGTTGGTCCCGGTCCTTACACTTCTTGGTAGTTTGTGCTGTCTGTTGTTCCGACGGCATGTTGTAAGCAAAGGATTCGCCAAAAACGTTTTCGGCAAATTCTGCCCGGCGCCTGAGAGTGCGCTTATTAAAGCAAGCACAGGCAGCACAGGCCGAGACGTCGTGGTCTGGGCCCAGGCAAGGGAGGCAGTAGGAATGGAAGTCCTTATGAGGTAATTGTTTACCACAAGACAAACAATTATTAACTTTCTCCATTTGTTCTGACATCGGCTGAGGCAAGAAAAAATGTTCCCCAACGGGGTACTTAGCTTTTTAGATGACTTCGGTAACTGAAAACACAGGAGCTGACCGACCGTCACTTGCGAACTGCTTCTGCTTCGGGCACTGCGCGGCAAGAAAGACTGAAGAAGATGGCGTCGGCTGATGCCTTTATACCCCAGCCGCTCTGACGTCGGGGAGGAGGCGACATCAGCCGAAGCCGGACCCAGACTTTGGAATCCGGCCAACCGAAGGGCTGCCTGAGGCAGGACAACCCATATGTTAGGACTGCAGTTGCATTCTTGAAGGACATCCACGCTTTATTCACATGTCCTGGTACCTCGGCAATTCGCCTTCAGTGGAACAATAAATCAAATGACACCCATCTTCTTAAATACAAACACATCAAACTCATTATCCTATCAACCAATTAATTTTTTAAAACTTTTTTCCCTCCTTTTTGCTTAATTGTTTATCACAAGGGGTGGTTTATGTTTTAGGGTGTGATTGTGTTCATCCATTATGGTATATTGGTCAAACTACAAGAAAGATCAAGGTTCGCATTTTGGAGCATTTGGGGGATGTGAGAAGGGAGAATTTGGATAGTCCCATGGCTTTTCATTTTGTTTAAGCTCATAATGGAAACACTGAGGGATTTATTTTCAGTGTTTTGGCTAGACCACATTTTGATGGTGGAAATTTTAGGACAGAACTTAACAAATTAGAAAATAAGTTGATTCTCAATTTTCACTCTTTACATCCAGGGGGCCTGAATTTAGATGTGGGTTTGTCTTTATGAAATATGATATGATGTTTTTTGAGTTACCCTGAGAAAGTTTTTGCATTTGATATATTGTATTTGATATTTTGTATTTTTAAAAAATACTTAAAGATATTTTGAAAATATTTAAAATATTTATAATATCTAATATTGCTTAATGTTGTATGACATCAAATGTTTAGAGTAGTTTTACCATTCATTCATCTATTTAAGAAGTATTGTATAATAAGAATGTTGGATTAAGTGGTTTATTGATGAACTAGTATCTGAATATTTATGGGCATTTCTATGGAAAATGGTATCAAACTTTTGTAAAGTAATTAAGCAAAAAGGAGGGAAAAAAGTTTTAAAAAATTAATTGGTTGATAGGATAATGAGTTTGATGTGTTTGTATTTAAGAAGATGGGTGTCATTTGATTTATTTTTCCACTGAAGGCGAATTGCCGAGGTACCAGGACATGTGAATAAAGCATTGTAGTTTTCCATCTTCGTGGTTGGAGTTTGCTTTTGCTATGTGTTGGGGTTTTTGAATATTTCTTTTCGTTTTGGTGTTTTGTTTGGACCCTGTAATATCTGTCAGGCTTACTGGGAGCCAGAGGTAAGGAGTCAGGGGTGAAGCTCGACTCCGAAAACACATCATCCACAATGTCTAAAACAGGGGGAATGGCTAAAGGCTTGTGCTGAGGGAGAAGTAGTAAATCCCTGAGCCTCTTTTTTGATTCTGAGAAGTCTTGACTCGCCCAGTGTAAATGCTGCCACAAAGTATACAAGGTTTCTCTAAATGAATAATCCTCAGGAGGAGATGCAGATGGAATAGATTCCTCAGCATCAGAATCCTCATAAGGAGGTATAGATAATTCCTGATCAGAAGAGGAATCAGAAGAAATAGAAACCTGATCTGAAGCTTCATAATCAGTGTATTGCCTAGGCCTCTTATCTGGAGGGGGATGGGTACCCCTGATCAAGGTAATAAGGTCTTCAGCCATTTTAATCATCTGTTTTTTAGGCATATAGGCCTGTGCACGTGGCTCATGCGTAGTTTTTTTAGTTTTAGAAGTTGCTTTTGTCTTTGGTTTTGCAGCTGTTGTCGGTTTGATATACAAATGCTGTGGTCTGAATACACCCTCAGAAGCCGGTGCCTGATCTGCAGCTCTGTCCCATCCGAGGGAGATACATCCATCAGTCCACTACCTTGAGTATCTTGCAGCATGCCGTACTCCACATTGGTATCGGCAGAGGCTTGCGACTCGAAGGTAGCAGGTATCAGGGGCTGCGAAAGCACCTCACTGAGTACCAGCGAACCGGCGACTGGCTTAGGAGAAGCTTCGTTGTCGGTTTTAGATCTTGACTGTTTTTCTCTGCCCTCTTCTTTGCATTTTTTTATGTACTCTGGTAGTCTGATTGCCATCCAACAACATTTCTGGGTAGTTAAATCTGTTTCCAAAATACTTTGATGCAAAAATATACCGACGCTTAATAATGCGTTGGTTAAATCTAGCACAAAACCAACAGCCAGGCAGGTTGTGATCAGGGCCTAGGCAAGGAATACAGTAGAAATGGGAATCCTTATGAGGTATTTGCTTCCCACAAGTAATACAATTATTAACTTTTTCCTGACATTGGTAAAAAGCAAGAAAAAGGTTTCCCCAATGGGGTACTTAGCTTTAGTGAAGACTTTGGTTCTGAAACTCGAACATTTCAGTAGTCGGCCGACCAGCACTTGAGAAAAGCTTCTGCTTCGGGCAACGCGCGGCAAGAAAGACTTAAGAAAATGGCATCGGCTGCATGTTTTATACCCCTGACGACCTGACGTCATGGAAGAAAAAGACAGCAACTGATGCAGGACCCAAGACTTTGAAATTCAGGACGACTGAGGGCAACCTGCCAGCAGATTACCCAAATGTAATGACTGCAACAGTGAAACACGAAGAACATCGTTAATCCTCTGCACTAACTATCAGCAAGTTATGGAGGTTGAAACTACAAGTCCCACTCTGCTTTACATACTACCTGCAATTTAGTGAGCAGCAAGTGTTAACATCACAACAAGAAATGGGCAGAGGGCATTTCAACACGGACTGAATGTCCTGACAAGGCAATCACAACTTCCTGATATTTTTCTAAAAAGGTAACAGTATAATTGAGCTTTTCTACAGGAGTACCAGTGGAAGAAAAGTCAAACAAAACCATGGGTTAAAGAAAACTGTCCAGCTCTTTGCTGTGCATTTAAGACCAGTATCAACTCAGTGTCCAGGTTGTGTATTTGTACAAAATATAATACAGTGGAATTTCCACATCCTATATAACTATGGCACTTTGCTGCTGAAACCGGAGTTTCTTTCTTCCTGAGCTCACTGCAACATAAAAATTCAGACAAAAGCAAGCACCAACCGCAAATGCTCTTAAGAAAAGCAGTACATCTCAATTAGCAAACTCTTACTATCCTTCAAGCTCATTTATAGACTGTACAAAATAGGCATTTACCACAGTTACCAGAAATGTACCTATTTCTACATTTTGGTTATTGTAATAACAGCCCTGACTACTAGTTAATATAACACAACAGCTAAACATCAGAAAATCTACCACCTCTCCCTCCATAAATGAGACACAATGAAATGCAGCCATATGAACATTCAACTCTGCAAGTGCACTCTCATTTAGCCAAAAATGTGCTTACTACACAAGCAAGTATACATGAATCATAAATCCAAGTATGAAGTTCAGTCATACCTCAGCTTTTCACCCCAAGGAGTACGACTTCACGCAAAATTAATTATAATTTAAAATCCTACCTTCACTGAAGAATTTCTGAAGTAGCTCCACTAATCCTTTTCATTCAGATAAGCACAGATCCTTATCTCGTAAGGCATGATTTCTGATAAGACTGCAATATCTGTGGAGCATGAAAAAGTTATTTTACAGGACAGCAGACATTAGTTACAGAGATCAGAACTAGATTTATGCTGAAAGCTGAACAAAGCCACTTTTCCACTCTGGTTAATATTTCAACCTTTCTACCCAAGGCCAAGTACTTTAAAGTCCAAGTATGACATACAAACTTCTCTAATGTCTCTCCATGTGACCAACTCCATTACCTTCTGTAGTTTTCATTTTCATACTTTTCTTAATGTGGATAAAAGTCACTGTCTTAACGCATCTGTGTGTGTTACTACCTCTCTAGCAGAACATATTAGTATGTTATGGGCACCTGATACAATGTAGTTATGTTCCCATGATTTTTTTTTTTAACTTACTGTTAGGCAATTTGATTTTCAAAATTATGCACTTTCTGACACGCAAATACTACTGGCATTTCCGTACTGTTTTAACAAAGTGTCGCATGCATTTGTGTGTATAGACAGTGAACTTGTGGAGCTCTTCTTCCTTGTGCCTTCTCTGAAAATGAGCCCAAACAGCTATTCTGTATTGTATACCAGACTTTTAATGACTTGCAAATAAGAACTGCAGTCCAACATGTAGTTCCACCCATGCCCTGTGCAGCCATGTTTCTGAACACAAATGGCAGCTGCTCTAGTGTACTGATACAGATTTCCCATAAATGTCAGGCCACCGTTACACACCCAGTTCATTAATCACCTACAGCTGTATGTGTTTTTCATAAAAATTACAGTATCCACATGGCCCTCATCAAATGTTAAGGACATAGCCCTTGATAACAGCAATGCCACAAAAATGACCATAACCCCCTTCTTGGACCTCTCTAATGTGAGTGATGTAGGCAATCCTGATATGGGTCTTTCTATCCTATCCTAAACAGGAGATTACTAAGCTATCGATCCGGAGGTCATTTTAAGCCTAGCCATTTCAACCTAATGCAATACCTGAGAGGTACTAGTCAATACCCAAATTGCATTTAGTGATGACTGCCCATGGTCCCAAGCATCCCTTTACTGTCAAAACCCAGATTTATCACTTTTAGTGCACTGGAATGACCAATAAATGATAGTGAACAGCACTAACTGCTGGCAGGGCAGCAGGTTTCATCTATTGAAAATGCATCTACAGTCTGCCCTCTCTGCTTCAGTAGACGGCCTCATACAGAAACAACTGATGCCAATGCAGAGACCTGGCTAGGTACCTACTGTTTTTCTAGGACAAAAACCTACCTGAGGATCATTAGTGCTGGTGGTCTAGGAGGATACAACCCAACTACAACCTGGGCAACACAAAGCTCAATTGTTGCACTGGGAGCTTGACACAGCTGGTAGGAAGGAAGGATGGACATACCCATCCTGGGGGGACAAGCAAGCTATTTGCAACTACAAGCCTTTGAAGGAAGGAGTGTCACATGTGGTCGGGGGGGGGTCATGCTGTACACCAAGCTGCCATATCGCCATAGCCTTCATTATATGCAAGTGTAGAAGACAGTGAACTTGCACAGGGGAAGTACTACTAACCCTGGTGATGATATGGGTCACGTACTCCAACAAAAAAAAAAGGACATACAGAAATGTCCACAAAGCCACAATGTCGGCAAGGTCATAAGAAATCCCAAAGCATACCTAAATGACAGCCCCTCTGAACAGCTCTTGCCCACATAAATCTAGGCTACAGGGCACGAGTCAATTTTCAAGCTTCTTGTTCTGCTATAAATCAGGAGAGTTTGCAAGGCTCTGTGCTCTCTTCCACAGAGCTCTGCATCACTTTTCAAGTGTTTCAACTGCACCCAGAGCCATACAAGCTAAGATAACATCATTTTCTTGATTTATTGCACTCATACTTGCTTTTTACAGTGATAGCTACTGTTTTTGAACATTTTTAAAGCATTTCATTAATTTTCTGGCAAAAAATTTAATTTCTCTGTTTTTTTGGCTTTTTCAATTTCTGTTTGCCTCCAGATCACACTGCAGGAGGTTGAATTAGCCGGGGACTTAATTGTTTGGTGGTATTTTGTTGTTTATATGTAACTGAGAGATACTATTGATGCGCTTTTACATTAAGAAATTCCAGGACCATTCATCTTGCGGCAGAAAGTATTTACCTGGTCGGTCTGAGTTGGGAAGCACTCCAGGGAGCTCAAAGTGTGACTGATTGTTGGTTAGAGGGCATAGAAGTCAGTTTTTAAGCTTTTTTTTATTTCCTCTGTTACACAACAGGTAAGCTTGTGCAGAGCCACCTACCATGCAGCAGCAGTTAGCAGTACCCTGGTATGGTAGCTGATGCCTCAACAGTAAAATTTCACTATAAAATTAGAATTGGAACCAAAACCTGTTAAACACCAAGGCATTATGCAGAACTAAGCTTAGAGCAGCTAGCTTGCGCATCGGAGAGTACTACTACATCCTTGTATCATACATTTTTCCCTTACCCCCAAGTAACTAGTTTGCGTATAGAATAGCACTATCATATCCTATCACTACATAACATCTTGGCCTTAACCACAAAAACTACCTTAGGAGATCCATTAAAACTCAGTTCTTAATCATAAACAGACAACCTATTACAGGGTTGCCAGGACAACGCAGATATGCAATTTCCTAATATAGTCTAGCAACTGTCTCATGTTCTCAGACAACTAGTTAATCATAAAAAAAAAATACACCATTATGTGAGACAAGTAAATACGTAACTTCCTTGGAGGCAAAAATCTTGCATACAGAAGAGGTTATTAAGAATACCAACACCACATCCCTCACCACACTCTCAGATTGTCTTGCACTGTGGCACGTAAAAGAAACCTTTCCAAATATCAAAGACCTCCAAAGCCACCTAAAGGCAACACTGCTCTTCAACAATCATTAAAACGCACACCGAAAGAAACACCAAACATATTACATAAGCTTACACCCAATGGTCCCTCAAGAGCAAAGCCCAAAAGGCAAGCATATATATTACCGAATACTCTTGTCATTGGGGACTCTAATATGCAACAGGCATGCCCCGTTCTCCAGGTCTGACAAGGAGAAGGCAATGATTAGTTGCCCATCTGGGGCCAGGATCCACAATATCATACATGCACTGAAGTTACTGCACCCCAGGTACCAAAAATCACAGTCCATGTGAATGTAAATGACTGGAGACGGAGCTCACTGGACCATATGAAGAGACATAAAGGATTGCTCAAAATACGCGCACAGACAGGTACAAGCCTTACACAGAGCAGCATTCTACCTTCACCAAGGATGATACCACAGCACGAACGTAAAAATGGATTTTGATAACTGGCTTAGTTTCTGGTGTCACGCCAGAGGGAATCAATATATGCCAGAATGAGAGGACAAGGTCTACAGACCATGTTGTTTTGCCAAGGATTAGCTGCACCTATCCCCCCTAAGCTTGTGGATATTGATTAAAGCTTTATCTATCCCCACAGAGCCTTTATAGGCAATGTTAAAAGGAAAAAAAAAAAGACAAACCTACAAATACAGTAAAAAAAAAGTCTCCAAGCAACCTTAAGGTGTTACTGCTCAATGCTAGGAGCCTTAACAAAAAAACTATGCACCCTTCAAAGCCCTCCTCACTGCAGAGGATGTAGACATTCGTGCTGCAAATGAGGCTTCAGATTGTAAAACAAAACTACCAGGGGACTGAACATACTAGACATTATTTGTGTTTCTAAAGAAATTACTGTTACTTCAAGTTTTACCACCACTGATGTGCAGTGGTCATAGGGTTATAAAGGTTAATTCGTTGCTAGATAATTCTGCCAAACTGAAATCTAAACCAATGCACAGAAGGTTAATTACAGATTATATGGAAGCAAAACAGTCACTACGTAAAACTAAATGGAGTGAGGTGTTCAGTGGAAAACTGCAGAGGGATTGTGGAAAGTTTAGAAAGAGAAATTGTTTGAGTACAAAAAAATGTTTAACATCAGGATCTAGGCCAGTGAAGGTGAACCTATGATACGCGTGTCAAAGGTGACGCGCCATCGTTCACCAATACCAGAGTTACCAAAGAAACTGAATGAACAAAAATAAAAGAAATATGTGACCCTGCACTTATCTATTAAAACACAGCAAGAAAAAAATCATTAATTGATATTAATCAAATCAAATGCAGCATTTTTTTCAAGTCAATTCAAAATTACTATTAAAAGTAGGGTCATGTTTTGGTGCACTATTTTAAGGCCAATTATCAGTGCGCATATTGTTTTCTCTATTGAAAATCACTGATTTTTCTTTCACTTTTATAATACATAGCAGCACACATGATTGGACTGTATATTTTTTTAAATAAATGAATATGTAAAGAACCGTTTCTCTTTTGTTCGCGGGGGGGGGGGGGGGTGACACACCAGCAGAGCCAGGATAGGCATTTCCCAAATTTTTGATACACCAAGCCCAAAAGGTTCGCCAATGCTGATCTAGGCATATAACATCAGGGGGATATACCATAAGAACAAGACATCTGATTAAGGTGAAAGACAAAAAATATAAGAGAAGTCAGAGTTACAACTTTGAAAACTAAATAAACAAGCTGGACAAACAAATTAAGCACAGTGTGAGACAAGATCAAGAAAAATGTGAAGAAAACTTGTATAAAGCTATTGAGAATAACAGGAAACCTTTTATAGATAGAAAATATGTGGAAGGAGTAAAGACATACAAACTGATAAACTGTGTGCATATTCTAAAATTTATTCTCAGACACAACAGATACAAAATCTTATGCAAAACAGTATGGCTCCACAAAAGGGGTGATAAGTTGTCCTAGTGCCCTTATCTGAAAAAGAACCATGCAAACTGGACCCAAACAAAGCACAGGGAGGAGATGGAATTAGTAACAATGACCTGACTCATATAAATAGGGGAGATTCTTCAAGCTTGGAGACGCGCACTTACTAAACCTGTCATTAAGGGAAAGGGGAGTAGGACAAACCCAGAGTCATACAGACCTTTAAGTCTACGTTCATGTTGTGGAAAAATAATGGAAAAGGCAACACTGGACAAGTTATTGTTAGAACTGGATAAGTTGGGACTTGAAACCATATATCAGCATGCATATGTTGAAAATAGATCTATTACCACCTGTAACATGATGTTCTTCTTCTTTCGGCTGTTCCCATTAGGGGTCGCCACAGTGGATCATCTGTTTCCATTTCTTCCGGTCCTCTGCATCTTGCTCTGTCACACCAACCACCTGCATGTCCTCTCTCACCACATCCATAAACCTTATCTTGGGCCTTCCTCTTTTCCTCTTACCTGGCAGCTGCATCCTTTTCCCAACATAGCCAGCATCCCTCCTCAGCACATGTCCAATCCAACACAATCTCGCCTCTCTGGCTTTGTCTCCAAACCGTCCAACCTGGGCTGACCCTCTAATATACTTATTCCTAATCCTGCCTACCCTCGTCACACCCAGTGTAAATCTTAACATCTTTAACTCTGCCGCATCCGGCTCCGACACCTGCCTTTTTGTCAGTGCCACTGTCTCCAACCTGTACAACATAGCTGGTCTCACTACCCTCTTCTAGACCTTCCCTTTCACTCTTACTGGTACTTGTCTGTCACATATCACTCCTGACACACTTCTCCACCCTGCCTGTACTCCCTTCTTCACCTCTCTTCCACACTCGCCATTACTCTGAACTGTTGATCCCAAGTATTTAAACTCATCCACCTTCGCCAACTCTACTCCTTGCATCCTCACCATTCCTCTATCCTTCCTCTCATTCACACACATATATTCTTGTCTTAGTCCTGCTGACCTTCATTCCTCTCCTCTCTAGAGCATATCTCCACCTCTCCAGGTTCTCCTCAACCTGTTCCCTACTCTCACTACATATCACAATGCCATCTGCAAACACCATAGTCCACAACAATATAAAAACAGCTATGAATGAAAAATTGTGCTGTGATGTAATTTATATAGGTTTAACTTCAGCATTTGACAGGGTCATACACAAAACACTGATCAATAAGTTAGAACAATGAGGTATTGATGTACTCCTGATAAGATGGATAGGTGCATAGCTTACAGATATGACATGGCAAGTATCATACAGCAACTTGACATGTGAAATCCTTGGTTACAGTCAGGGTGTCCCACAGGGCTCTGTCCCAGTTTCTTACTTGTTTAGATTGTATCTTTCAGACCTAATTTTTTCATCTAAGGTGTTCTACAGTCTATATGCAGACAAATTGATATTGGGCAAACTGATTACATGTGTTACAGATAAAGCATGCCTGCAAAACAACTTGACTAAATTGACCATTTGGGCACCGGAGAATAACATGCTAATAAATACATCAGAAACTAAGCATATAAGATTTGGGAGACATAAATTGAAATGTGAATATTTAATACAGCAGACAGTGATTGAAACTGTAGACTCATTTAAGGACCTGGGTATATGGGTAAATACAGCTGAGTTTTTCTAATCACATCAACCAATTGGTTACTGATACTAATACAACTAGAGACTGCATAAAAAGATTTATAAAGCCTAGGAAATCAAAAATGATGAAATAATTCATTAGACACAAACTTGAGTACTGAATAACAATATGGAAACCCTATAGGAAAACAAGCATAAGTAAACTGGAAAGAGTACACTGGAAATATAGCAAAGGCATCCATGGTTGTGAAAATTTAAGTTATTATGAAAGACTAAATATCTGAACTTGTACAGTGTCTATTACAGATATCTAACAGGAGATTTTATTCAGGTGTATAGGGCATTTAGAAACAACTACCTCTGAGAATGTTTGGGGTTATCAAAAAGTACTACAGAATCATCAGACAACCTATGCAAAAGATTCTACAGGAATGAAAAAAGTGTACTAACTGGTTCTCTGACAGGAGTAGCTGATGCATGTAACGGACTACCAAATTACATTAAAACATGTAATAACTTAGATGTTTTTAAGAACAGCCTGGACACTTATTATGGAAACAAGTGTTTTGGTATATTGTCAATCTAGAAGGGCATTAATGCCCATGCCTGAAATATTTGTATGCATGTATGTACTTGTTTTAAATACATAGGAAGTACACTCCAGCAGTGCAAGGCTACAGTGCCTTCCAAACATTTAAACCAACAACAGCACAGACTAGAGCCAGAGGTGGTTGTACATTAGCAGCAAACATATCTCTAAGTTGGTTCAACAGGATGATACCTGGAAGCTCATCCACGGGAAAGTAACCATAGTAAGGTTCCTCACCAAATCATGGCTAGCTGCAGATCACTTTCTATGCCACTAGAGTCTCACGACTTTTACTTAAACCTACTAGAGGTGCTCACCATCCAAACACCCCTACTTCATGGCTGACTACCCACCCCTCTATGGACTGGGAAACGTACAGTGCCTCACACTCACAGTAAGACTTTTTCCTGGACTTCATTCATGTAAAAAAACGTGGAGGGGGAGACAGAGAACACTCCAACCAGAGTTGGATCTGGTACTCAACAACATGGTAAAGCATTGCACCCTACCCCATCATGTCCCTGCTAGTGAGGTTGGATCACAAAGTGGTGTCCTTTGAAGTAAAAGTCAACTCAGAAAACCCAACTAAGCCAGTAACAGTTAGGAACTAATCTAAAGTTAATTACATCTTGTTAAGCGACAGTTTGTCAAAATTGAAGGCTCCCACAAACCCTAAGAAGACAGCTGTCTATACAGAACTGTGCACAGAAACCCCATACAAACATGTAACAGGCTGCAATTAGGCTGCCTTATCTACCAGACGCAAACCCAGATCTAACAGCAAAAACAAATCCCAATGGTGGAATCCTAACCTTAACAGGGTACGTAACAAAATAAAAAAGTCATGGCCAAAATCAGACAGTGAGTCTTACAGACCCAAGAACACTCAAATTCAACTAAACAAGAAACCAAGAGTTCTAATAAAGGTCCAACAAGGCCAATTATGAGGTTAGGATGGCCTGTCAGGCTAAGGACAATAACAAGGCCTTCTTCAGATATATCAGGAGCCTTAAACTTAGCACACAGCAGTGTGCAGAACTGGTTGTAAATTACACAACATTCACTAACCAGAGCAACATAGCAAATCTTCTAGCTAATAAATTTAGCTCTAACCTCACCTCACCCCCCCCCACTACCCCTGTGAAATGCTTTCTAGCACATCCACCCCCAACCATCAACAGGCAGCAGGTCCAGGTGGCACTTGTTAAGGCTAAAAGCACTGCTTCAATGTGCCCAAAAATATCCCTGGTTGCCTCCTAAACAGCCTCACAAATAACTTAGCAAGACCACTAGAGGCACTCTTCAACAACAGCCCCAAAACAGGTTACATACCAAGTGAAAGGAGGGCCGCAACAATCATTCTCCAGAAGGGTAGGAGAAAAATACCTCCAAATCCTGCTGAAAGTGATGAAGACAAAAAACTGAAGCAGCAACAAGTGAAAACTTCAGAGCACCACCACGGCAACTGGATAATTCAAATTCCAAATGAACGACCAAATAAAAGTAAAAGTGGGTGTTTATTGAAGAACAAACACTTAAAACAAACTAAGTGGAATAAAAATCGATAAGCGCTTTTGGCTATTCAGCCATCAAAAGATCGTAACGCTTATATCTAAAAAGTACAGTTTTGTACCTACCATAAATGTAGATGTTCGAGGATTCCATTGCTGCAGTCCTGACTCATATCCTCAGTCTTTTCTTGCCCCAGATGTCAGAAGACCCTAAAAAGACAAGTCCCAAAACAACCTGCACCAAAAACATGTACAATATAAACAACCATATATACAAAAATATAAGCATGTAAACTCACCTACACAACCACTACATTTATGGTAGGTACAAAACTGTACTATGTTCTTCGCCTTCCATTGCTGCAGTCCTGACTATTGGGTAGAATCCCAAAGCAGAGGTAAGGGAGGCTGGCAAATTATAAAGTAGTAGGAGCTGACAACATGCCTTGTAAAACAGCTGTGGCAAAACCAGCCCTAGACTTAGAGTAGATAGGAAGGTGATAATGCCTAGAGAAAGTATGCACTGAACTCCAAGTAGCTGCTTCCAGAATATCCTTAGTTGCCACCCCTTAGAAATGCTGTTGAAGTGGCAGTAGCCCTAGTGGAATGAGGCCTAATCCCAGCTGGAATCTCCTTGCCATGATGGGAATAACAAAATGCAATGCAAAAGCCAATCCACCTAGAAATAGTTTGTTTTGACACAGGCTTGCCCTGAGAACTCAAAGCAAAAGAAACAAACAACTGCTGAGACTGCCTAAAATCCTGCTTAAATAATAACTGTACATCTAAAGTGTGCAAAATCTTTTCCCCTTTATTTTGAGGATCTGCAAAAAAATGAATAGTTTGGTTTAAAGCCACACTAGAAACCACCTTAGGCATAAAAGAAGGATTATGATACCCTATCCTTATGGAAAATCAAAAGGCTCTACTGCCCAAAGGGGCTGCAACTCAGACACCCTTCTTGCAGAAGTAATAGCCAACAGAAAAGCCGTCTTCCATGACAAATATTTCAATTCAGCAGTAGCTGCCGGCTCAAAAGGTTGTAGAGTAAGTTTTTCCAACACAAAATTGAGATCCCAAGCAGGAGTAGGAGCTCGGGTCTTATATTCTTTGCCCCTCTAAGAAACTGCTTGAACAAAGGATGCGAAAACAAAGGTGGGTCACAATCATAGTGAGCTGAAAATTGCTGCAGCATGAATCTTTATGGAAGAGAAGGACAAACCTTTGTCCAATAACTCAGTAAGATATTGAAGAGCCACACTCAAATTAGGCTCTGAAATCTCCAAATTCTTTGCTGTACTCCAAAATAAAAATCTCTTCCATTTTTCATGACACTCTCCTTGTACTAGGTCTTCTAGCTTCCATAATCACATTTAAAACTTGTTGAGGAAGTTGAGACCTGCTGTGTCAACACAGAACATGCCAGGCTGTTAGATGAAGAGAGTGAAGCTTGACATTGAGCAGATGACGTCCTGCTGAGATAACAGATGAGGAATCAGAGGTAAAGGCCATGGAGGCATCTGGAGCTATCAAAATCATCCTTGGCCTGTCTTGTCTGACCTTTAATAGTACCTTTGGATGAAGAAGTTAAACTGGAAAGGCATACACATGAAGGTTTTTCCAACTGAGACAGAGCATCCACTTTCAAGCCTGTGTGTGAACCCCCCCCTGTGCAATACTTTGGCAGCTGGTGGTTTAGTGGAGAAGCGAACAGATCTATGTCTGGAGTTCCCATGACACTGATACATGAAGATCCAGTTTCCACTCGTGGGGATCCATGATTTGTCTGCTTAACACATCTGCTAAGGAGTTCTGTGCTCCTGGCAGAAACCTTGCCTGAAGAGTTAGTTGCCCATAAAAACATTGCTTGCCTGCATAGAGGATAAGAATGTGTTCCCCCCTGCTTGTTGATGTACCACATGACAGTTGTGTTGTCTGTTAGAATCAACACCTGCCCTGGAAGAAGTAACTCCTTGAAAGCCATTAATGCAAATTGGACTGCTAACATCTCCTTCATGTTGATATGTAGATGCTGTAGTCTGGCAGGCCACTTGTCTTGTATCCACTTTCCATTTAGATGAGCTCCCAAGCAATGTCCGAGGCATCTGTCGTTAAAATAGAGTCCCTTGTTTAGGTGACATTCCTGAGCCCACCACAAGAATTCTTTTCGAAGGCAAGGTATTATTTGAATGACAGTGTCCAAATCCTGGCAGTGCTGTGTCCATACATTTTTGAGATACCATTGTAGCTTCCTCATATGCAGTTTGGCATTGGGAAGCACTAGAATACAAGATGCCATGAACCCTAATGCTTGAAGGACTGTCCTTGCAGTCAGCACGGACTGATGAGATAGTTGATGGAAGTAAAGTGACAGACTCTTTTGTTTGTCAAAAGGCCATCTAGTCTCACACCCAGAAAGCACATGTCTTGAGAGGGTACTAGACTGGACTTTAGAATACCCTAGGCATCTTAGCACTGCTATAACATATTCCAGATGCTGTAGAAGGTTTTCTTGAGCCAGAATCAGGCAGTCGTCCAAGTAAGGATAGATTTGAATTCCTTGAAGCCTGAAGTAAGCTATCACTGGAGCCAGAACCTTTGTGAATACTCGCAGTAGATAAGCCAAAGGGCAATGCAGAGAACTGATAATGAGAATTTCCAGCTCATACTTCCTGCAACTTAGCCTTATAGGCACATGAAGGTAAGCTTCCTTGAGATCTAAAGTTACCATCCAGTGATCTTTGCCCAGCAGAGGTAAAAGCTGTTGTAACGTCAACATCTTGAACTTGGGAATGTCCAAAACGTGTTGAGGAGAGATAAATCCAAAATTGGTCTCCACGTGTTCCCTTTCTTTGGTACAAGGAGGCGGCGAGAATAAAATCCTAGGCCCCTTCGATACACTGGCTGAATGGAAAACTTGCTTGTGAGCCTCTTTTCTTTGTAGAGGAGGAACGCCTGGCATGCCTTTGAAAGGCATTGTATGGAAATAAAATCTGTAACCGTGGTGAATGATATCCAACACCCATTTGTCTTGAGTAATTAAATCCCAATTTTCTTTGAAAAGAGACAGTCTTCCTCCCAAAGGAGCTGCCAAACGTGAATCTGCTGGCAGCTGAAAACACAGGTCATTGGGTCTGTTTGGACTGACCCCTGCCCTCACCAGAAGTCTGAGCAGGTGAACTCCTGTTCTAGGCCTAAAAGAACCTTGAGCCCTGCCCCCTAGACTGAGAATCATAAGCAGGATATGACCACCCCTTAGCAGGCCAATTTCTACTAAACGTGGCTGCACCTGCAAAAATCTTTAACAGTTTGCATAGACTTAGCTTTGTCCTCCATCTTCTTTAAAACTGCTTCCAGGCAGGTAACCAAACAACACATCAGACTGTAAAGGAGCATCCAAAATCCTTGTCTTAACATGCTCAGCTAAATTCTGATCCTTCAACCAGGCATGCCTGCGAAGAACAGAACTGGTAGCAGCCACCCTCGAGGAGGCCTGTACAGCATCAAAACCACATTGCAAAGAATGCTTACCCACTTGTTCAGACACATGAACCAAATCCAGCAACTCTTTACACTCAATACCTTCCGCCAAAGCATCCACCTTAGATTTCAATTGTGAAAGGAGAAAATTCTGATATTTTAGCATGTGAAACTGACAATTCAAAGCTCTCATGGCTAGAGTGGAAGAAGTATACACTTTCTTTCCCCACCTATCCAAAGCCCTTGCCTCTTTATCAGTGGGAACAGGATTTTTAACTACAGAAGCCTTTACACCCTTAGGCCCTTGAGAAATAGTTTCTGGGTCCGACTCTTAAACAAATATTTATGAGCCCTATAATACCTATCAGGCTTAACAGGAGCAGGAGGCAAAGAGTCAGGGTTCAGGGAAGCCTCTGCAAAAACATCTTCCACCACATTCAACACAGGAGGAATAGCTAAAGGCCTATGCTGGGGTAAAACAAGAACTCCCTAAGCCTTTTCCTGGAGTCAGAGTAATCCTGGCCTTCCCATTTAAAGTGCTCCCTCATGGAATGCAAAGTCTCTGAAAATGAGAAATCCTCAGGTGGAGGAATCATCCACATCAGAATCAGAATAAGTAGGATACTCCTGCAAATCTTCCACAGAAGATTCTGAAGCCTCTGAACACTGTTCAAAACTATCAAACTCGTTCCACCCTAGGCCTCTTATCAGGCGGGGCATAGAACCCCTAATCATAGTAATCAAATCTTCTGCCATTTTTAGCATATGTTTCTTAGGTACAGAACCCAAATGCTAGGAGAACCCCCCACTGAAGCTGTAGAAGGCCTACCTCACAAAGAAGTTTTGGCAACAGAAGGAGAGGCCCTAATTACCTTGGGAAGAGAGGGAAGAACAGTCACCTGAGAAGCCCCTCAGCCTGGCCTACCTCCTGAGAAGGCACATCCTGTAAGAGTATAGTTTCTGCCTGGGACCCTAAACAAGGTATACACAAGGTATGATAATCCCTATGAGGTATCTGTTTCCCACAAGAAATACAGTTATTCACTTTTTCTGACATCCGGTAAAATACTGAGGCAAGAAAAAATAAAAATGTTCCACGGGTACTTTAGCCAACTCTGTTTAATATTTCAAAACTGCTTCTGCATCAAAAGACTGAGGATATGCTCTGGAGTCAGGACTGCAGCAATGGAAGACGAAGAACATCATGATTTAAATAAAAACAACCATCCAAACGTCTTTCTGATTCTAAAATAACAATGAAGTTAGTAGCCAATCGTAGCCTTCAAAATTTTTGATATTTTACAGGACGAAAAATAAAACTAACATCCTATCATTAGAACAGAGTGAACTCCATTTGATATAATTAGAGCTAATCAGATGGTGATGATAACCTCCAATCATTACTCATCACCTTTCTGTATCTTATTCCTTATTCATCCAAAATAACTTCTATGGTGAATATTTAATAGACAGCCTATGGCAATAACTCATCATTGTATTAAATAACCCATAAAACAAAGGGAACACTTCTCTCGTTACTGGGTTGTTTATAAAAACAATATAAAATATAATGCATATAGTCTCTTATTGGATCAATGACAATAACCAATAAAATCACGATGCATATTGCTACATCAACCCCTTATCAGAACTCATAGTCACATGAGGAGAAGCTAACAGTCAAACGAAAAAATATCTGTAGCCGTCGCTACATATACAATTCCCAGGCTCAATGCTGTGGCAGTTGCCAAATAACATTTTCCAATTCCATGAGAAGTAATAATAAAATAGACTATAAATCACAATAATCGCTGCAAAAACATATAATGAAATGAATCTCCAACAGCAGCAACCATCCTCAAAGGGGTTCATCAACAATTGACTGATGAACACATATCAAAATAAATAACCAATAGTGTTTGTTCTTCATAATATTTCACAACCAATAATACAAAGAGAATTCAACTCTCCTTATAGGTTGATCAAAGCAGCAACAGACCAGTAGGTAGTGCGCTAAAATCAATCTTTTATTGGCAAACTAACATAATAGCTAACCAATAGGAGTTCATGACATATCTTGCTTAGCTGTGGAAGACTAGCTGTGGAAGACTATCGGTCAAACAAAAACAAAAACTAGCAGAAATAAAGAAATATAAAAATATATGCAAAATCACAAGAACGTTATATAGAACTTAAGCGCTAAGCAATTCTTGAATTATATCAGCCATCACTATGGACAAAAAGAGATGTGAAGATATATACAAAGAAAAATCACAAAACCGCTATGTGAGGCTTAAGCACTGCGTAATTCTTAAAAAGCATCAATCATCGCAATAGGCTCATCGCCAGTTCACTAGCAAGAATAAAGCAATTTCTGTGTTCAATAAGCAGCCTATGGTGTTAAATCATTAAACTAAGCAACCAATAAAATAAGACAGGCTCAGCTCTTCTCCACAGGTTAATCCAGGAGAACAATTTCCCAATAGATAGCATACTTGAATCAGATTCTCATAGGTCAAAAACAGGGGACCAATAACAATTCACAGTAAGTCCTATCTGTCGCCAGCTAGCCCCCCATCAAACAAACAAAAAAAAAATATATAAAAAATAAAAATAGATAGCGATCACCACACATGCAACCTCCAACAACCCAGTTCAATAGCAGCTGCAGAGGGCCGCTTTTTGGCCTATGTAAAAGTAGATGATGTAAATACCATAAAATGCTATGCGTAGTTTAAAATAAAGCAACTCACCAGTGGGCATTTTCCACATTTAGGAGCTCATCACCGATCAAATAACACAGCCATAATGGAATTAGTAACTCATTTAAGATAAGCTCAAAAAGCTAATCTCCGACTAAGACAACTAACTGAAGAAAAACTCGTATGATATTCTTTTACTGT
The DNA here is from genome assembly GCF_019279795.1 of Protopterus annectens. Classification (NCBI taxonomy): domain Eukaryota; kingdom Metazoa; phylum Chordata; order Ceratodontiformes; family Protopteridae; genus Protopterus; species Protopterus annectens. Next base: position 1,288,178,070 of record NC_056741.1, on the reverse strand, counting down.
AGGACTTTCACTGAAATGTGATACCAATCATTAAAAAATAACAGCAATTGCTATAAACATAGCTGCCTCATAGTGGTAAAATCAAGAGAACTATTTTACTAAAAGTTAACTCAAGTAAAAAATGAAAAACATGAAAGAACACAAACAACGCTCTTATTGCATGATGACATTTTGTACTAAGCAGCAATCGCTTTAAAGGAAGAACCATAATGAACAATAATCAATATATGACATAAAAAGCCATATCAGTTGATTAGACATAGGTCAAATTCCAGCATATCATATAGTGTGCCAATGGAAGGAGGCATTCTCCATCGACCAAGGTTGATATATATATATATATATATATATATATTGGGTTATAGATCCAAAAATAAATATATATATATTACTTAATTATAAAAATTAAAAAGCATAGTAAAATCTCTGTTCTCATACACAGATGATGAAACAGATGACATCAACCAGTCAAATATTGGGGAGGAGGGTTTTGCCCTCTTTTTAGTACCCAATTACATTTCTTCTGGCTCTTAAGATAGGTTTTAATGGTACAACAATATTTAGGCCAGGTCTATGATGTGCTTGGAGGTTAATTATCAGTTGATATCACGTAGTTCAGTGGGATTATTAATGTCTCCTACTCTATTGGTTCAAGTCATCACCTTCAAAACTTTAAATTTAAAGTGGTGTGTGGGATTATCAAAGTGATGCGCTGCCAATGCATTATTCAATCTTTATGGAGTATGTCCCTAAGGTGTCTCAGGATCCGATCTTTAAGTCTTTGATCCATCTTGCCTATATAGAAGGCTTCACATTGGCAACATATAGCTATGTAAATCAGATGTTTAGTATTACAATCAGCATAGTAGTTAGAAAAATAAACTTTTCCTGTTACTGGGTGAGTAAAAGTATTATTACTGTCTATATAGGGACAAGCTTTGCACCCAAGGCATTTGAAGGTGCCTTTTCTCTCAGAACATTGTCTACGTCTGAACCCATCTTTGTTGCATACAAGTCTCTTAATATTTTTCTTGTTTTTAAAAATAAAACAGGGGGCATCACCAACAACTTTCTTGATTTTATCATCCGTAGTTAATATAGGCCAAAATCTCCTGACAACTTCACAGATCTGTGTACTGTCATTGCTACAAGTCAGCATACACTTAAATTGTCTCTCTAACTCTATTAGTAGACGCAGCCATTGTTGAGGAAGTTACTTGGGGTGAAACATAGGGTCTACACCTTTGGCTTTCCCAAGTTCTTCACTATTACTTTTGATAAATAAGTTACCATCTTTATAACCTCTTTCTCTTAGATTGTTAGTGAGGTTAATCCACTCGATCTCATAATCTTCTTCTTTTGTACAAAGTCTCGAGGCACGTAAGACTCGATTGTCATAGATGTTATTAAAAATGTGCTTTAGATGCATACTTTGTCTATGTAAGTAATGGTTGTGCCAAGTTGGCTTCCTAAAGACATTGGTGCTTATTCCCTTGCTTGGGTGTAAGCTGATCTTTACATCCAAAAAATCTATTTCAGTGGCTGAGAATGTAGCCTTAAATTCTAAAAAATCTGTGTTTTGGTTAACGTACTCCACAAAGGACATCAAATCATCAGTGTTTCCCTTCCAAAAAATAAAAATATCATCTACAAATCGGCCATAATAAGGAAGGTCACCATTCCAAGGATTCACTCCACTCAATACTTCAACCCTTTCCCACTGAGCCAGAACCAAGTTAGAGTAGCTTTTAGCACATGGAGTGCCCATTGCTACTCCCCATGTCTGTAGATAGAAGTCTTCACCATAAACAAAGATGTTATTTTCCAGAACTAGCTCCAATAAGGTGCATAGCAGATTGGAATTAATGTTACTTCGTGATAGAAAGGTCTTGATGACATGAAGACCATAATCATTAGGTATAACAGTAAACAGACCAGTAATGTCCATGGTTACCAAAATGATATCTTTATAGTCCATTATACAGTTGATCTTGGTATAAAGATCTTGAAGAAAACTTCCTGTCTTTTATGACCATGTCAGCATTGCAAAGGACTTTTTTTAGTTCACTTTCAACATAGATGGATAACAGTTCAGTGATCCAGTCCCTTCCCAATACATGGAGGGTTCTTTAGATCTTTATAAATTTTAGGAAGTCCACCTATATTGGGGAAGGTAGGATTAGGGCAAAATCATACAATTCTTTATTTATATGTTGCCCAATAAATAAATCATAGAGTTCATGATGTACAGCTCTAATTCTCAGATCTACCTGTCGTATATTCAGTCTGACATATGTATGTTCATCTTCTAACATACGAGTCATTATCACTATACCAATCAGCATCCATGACAACAATACAACCACCTTTATCAGCTGGTTTAATAACTAAGTTGTCCATCGATCTCAGTTGTTGAAGTGCTTCTTTTTCTTGGCGTGTAATGCTGTGGAAACAGTCATGGTTGGGGTGTGCTCTTATTTTGTTCACCTCCTTTTCACATAACTTCAGAAAGAGTTCAACCGCTGAAGAATTAGTTGGAACAAAATTACTAAGTTTCCTAGGAAAACTTCCTCCATAGCTATTGCTATTAGTATTTTCAAAGATAAATTTGAGTGATATACTCCTGCAGAAAAGTCTGTTATCTGTCATGAGCTCATTTAAGTCTGAAGAAAGGACAGGAATGAAACTCAATCCACGTCTTAGTAAAGAAAGCTGTTCAGGACTTAGCATGACACTAGATAAATTAACTACCAGGCCTATTTGAGATGTGTTTAAGTTGTTACCTTCTTGCGTTTGCGTTCTTGACTCTGTGTTCAAAGATTCCTGTGGGGGAATTGTTTTACAAAAACCGGCAAGGGCCAGTTATCAGAAGTAAAAACAGTTCCTTCTTTCGGTCTTGTACCTATGTCAAAACAGACAGTGGATTCGATATGTTGATTATTGAGTCCTGTACTCAAGTGGCTGGTCCCAGCTTCAATTAATTCATTGGAAGCTATGTTACCAGTAGAAGCAGATGCTGAATCAGTTGGGACAAGTATACTAATGTCAGAAGTGAGATTCAACATTCCTATTTAACCTTGTATCTCAGTATGTCTATTAATAGGATCTCTGTGTGCAGGGATATCTCTCCAAGATTTACTTCGACCCCTGTTAGTTTTATATGTTCCTTCATTGGATTCTCTGGGCCATTCAAAGATCCGACCATTCTTAAAATCTTGATAATCACGTGCTAATTTTTTAATTTTAATCTGTCTAAGGTTATCATAATTTATTAGGTTAGTTTGTAAAAGTTCTAACTTTTGCAGATGTGTATCCTGTAGATTCATTTCTTCCAAGATCACGTGTTTATTGGCAATGAAAGTTGCCATACTTTCTTCTTCAGATCTGAAGTATTCCACCAACAGATGCATATACTTCTGGCTAGTCTCCAAGTTAATTGCTTGCCATCTTGCTAGCAAATCTGGGTAAGTATTTCCATAACTTGGGAGGCATTTCACACGCATACCTCTAGGTATTAATTTGTGATGTATGCAGGCTTCTAGATGAAAACGCTGCCATTGCAGCCTTTTAAGTTTATAAGGTGCATTCTCTACTTCATGGAAGACATGTAAAAAGTCAGTGTCAACAGCTAGTAATGTAGAAGGACCTATTTCTTCGATTCCCAAATTGAGTTGTAGAAGCGGATTAGTCAATTCGCCAGCTATATTTGAAAAGGAGCAATTTTTCTTACGTTCTTGGATCAATGCATCTGCCATGCGTGTAGATCAGGAGCAGCAAGCAAAAACAATAGGAGAAAAATACCTCTAAATCCTGCTGAAGGTGATTTAGACAAAAAAGTGAAACAGCAGCACGTGAAGACTTCAGAGCACCACCACGGCAACTGCATAATTCAAATTCCAAATGAACGACCAAATAAAAGTAAAAGTGGGTGTTTATTGAAGAACAAACACTTAAAACAAACTAAGTGGAATAAAAATCGATAAACGCTTTTGGCATTTCAGCCTTCATCAGATCGTAACGCTTATCTAAAACATCATTTAAATAAAAACAACCATCCAATCGTCTTTCTGGTTCTAAAATAACAATGAAGTTAGTAGCCAATGGTGGTATTCAAAATTTTTGATATTTTATAGGACGAAAAATAAAACTAACATCTTATCAGAAGAACAGAGTGAACTCCATTCGATATAATTAGAGCTAATCAGATGGTGATGATAACCACTGATCATTATTCATCACCTTTCTGTATCTTAGTCCTTATTCGTCCAAAATAACTTCTATTTTGCATATTTAATAGATATGGCAATAACTCATCATTGTATTAAATAACTCACAAAACAAAGGAAACACTTCTTTTGTTACTGGGTTGTTTATAAAAACAATATAAAATATCATGTAGATAGTCTCTTATTGGATCAATGACAATAACCAATAAAATCACGATGCATATTGCTACATCAACCCCTTATCAGAACTCATAGTCAGATGAGGAGAAGCTAACAGTCAAACGAAAAAAATATCAGTAGCAGTCATTACATATAGAATTATCAGGCTCAATGCTGCAGCAGTTGCCAAATAACATTTTCCAATTCCATGAGAAGTAATAATAAAATAGACTATAAATCACAATAAACGTTGCAAAAACATATAATGAAATGAATCTCCAACAGCAGCAATCATCCCCAAAGGGGTTCATCAACAATTGACTGATGGACGCATATCAAAATAAATAACCAATAGCGTTTGTTCTTCATATTTCGCAACCAATAAGACAAAGATAATTCAACTCTCCTTATAGGTCGATCAAAGGAGCGATAGACCAGTAGGTAGTGCACTAAAATCAATCTTTTATTGGCCAACTAACATAATAGCTAACCAAATAGGAGTTCCTGACATATCTTGCTTAGCTGCGGAAGACGACTGGCCATCAGTACCAGCCTCGAGTGAAACAAAAACAAAGACTAGCAGAAATAAAGAAATATAAAAATATATGCAAAATCACAAGAACATTATAGAGAACTTAAGCGCTAAGCAATTCTTGAATTATATCAGTCATCACTATGGACAAAAAGAGATGTGAAGATATATACAAAGAAAAATCACAAAAATGCTATGTGAGGCTTAAGTACTGCGGAATTCTTAAAAAGCATCAGTTGTCGCAATAGGCTCATCGCCAGTTCACTAGCAAGAATACAGCAATTTTTGCATTCAATAAGTATTAAATCATTAAACCAAGCAACAAATAAAATAAGACAGGCTCAGCTCTTCTCCAGAGGTCAATCCAGGAGAACAATTCCTCAATAGATAGTGTACTAGAATCAGATTCTCATAGGTCAAAAAAAGGGGACCAATAACCAATAAAAATTCACAGCAAGTCCTGTCGCCAGCTAGCCCCCCATCAAACAAAAAATTTCACCTGTCTAACCAACTGATATGTCTTTTTATGTCATATATTGATTATTGTTCATTATGGTTCTTCGTGGTGCTGCGGTAGCGTTGTCGCCTCACATTAAGACATTGTCCGTTCGATTCTCAGCTAGAGCATCTTGCGCGTGGAGACATGCGTGAATGGGCATACCTTCGTTGAAGGTTGTGCGTCAGGGTTGGTAACTCGGTACGTAAAAATCTACTGCCAATCATTAGTGGACCGGAGTTCCGCTGTGGCGACCCCAAACCGGGAAAAGCCAAAAGACAACAACAACATGGTTCTTCCTTTAAAGCGATTGCTGCTTAGTACAAAATATCTTCACGCCATAAGAGCGTTATGTGTTCTCTCACGTTTTTCTTTTTTTACTTGAGTTAACTTTTAGTAAAATAGTTCTCTTGATTTTACCACTGTGAGGCAGCTATGTTTATAGCAATTGCTATTATTTTTTTAATGATTGGTATCACATTTCAGTGAAAGTCCTACAGTAAAAGAATATCTTGCGAGTTTTTCTTCAGTTAGTTGTCTTAGTCTGAGATTAGCTTTTTGAGCTCATCTTAAATGAGTTACTAATTCCGTTATGGCTATGTTATTTGATCGGTGATGAGCTCCTAAACGTGGATAATGCCCATTGGTGAGATGCTTTATTTTAAACTACGCATAGCGTTTTTTGGTATTTACATCATCTACTTTTACATAGGCCAAAAAGCGGCCCTCTGCAGCCAAGGGAGCCCGCAGGATTTTTTGCAGGGGGGGTGCAAACCCAGAGCCCCACCCACATAGCTCTCCCCACCCCCTGCCAACACAGCCCCGCTCAAGTCCACCCACCCCAAGCCCCACCCACACAGCCATTCCAGTGTCCCATTACTTGGCTATTTCTCCCCATTTGCCGTAGACACTGTTCAAATCTCTGTGTGCATACTGTTTTATGCTTTAGTTCTACAATGATTACAGGCAGTTGGATTTAATTTACAACTTTTATTTCAAACATTATAGCCCAAACACTGATAGACATTTACTAAACCTAAACAAAGCAATAGTCTTACAATGAAAACAGACTTGGCATTAAAGCTTCTCTACTTTTGAAACTCACATTCAATGAAACAGCATTGAAACCCACATTCAAAGAAAATGCATCTGGCCAGTGGCAGGTTATTTACCTTTGAACTGTTTTCAAGCAATAGGCTCCTTGCACACTGTTAGGGCCATGCAAAAGTTATTTGATTTACCTGATTGTATTAATTATAATATATAATTGAATTATATCCCTTGTATTATACAGCAACACTTGTTTGAGTGTTTTAAATTTATAGTTTTGAACATTTTTCCAGTAAGCAATGAAACAAAACATACAAACCAGTAATGACAAACTGTACAATTCAGAACATTTCAACCATAAAAGGCCACTCATTACAATCCACCAGTATCAGTCAATACACACAATCTCTGCCGAAGTAAAAGTAATCTGAATAATTCCACATTAAAGATATCTGAAACTAATGGAGAGATTGTTACTAGAAAACAACTGTGTTTCATAGGTTCATAGGTTCATAGGTTCATATTTTGCTGTGCCTCTGTCAAGCAGTGAAGTAATCCCTGGGGTATATCTGCATCTCCCATCCATTGGTCAAGATTCCTCTTGAACAAGATGTTTAAGTCTCCGCCCTTGTGGTTCTGAGGATCTATTTTTGAGGTGAAGCATATTCATCAAATCTGGGTTTGACATGGCCTTATATGTCTGAGACTGAATAGATTCAGTCGGGCAGCATAAGACATAAGACATTTTGAGACCCTTTATCCGCTGCAGCAGGTGTCTGGTCAGATACATTCTGACCTCCCTTGATCTAGATGTGAATCCCTCATGATCAGGTGGGTGATATAGAAGGTTTTCCTAACTACTTTAGCAACATGAGTGTACTGTCAACCTGGGTCCCCAGATCTCTGATGACTTTTTCTGTGCTCAGTGGATTGCCACCTATATGGTAGCTATGGCTCTGGCACCAGTTATCCATTTCTGTGAGGCCCTTCTGGAGGATATCTGTGTCAGATGTCCTCCTGTGTTTGCTTGTACTTCTACAAATTCAGTGCCTGCTGCCGTCAAAGAATAAACTGCCTATGTTAAATTTAAAAAAATGGTAAGCTGGTATATTGCAATAGAAAATGGATGGCAAGCTGAAAAACAGGTTTATAGTTATTAGGCATCTCATCCAAAGGAGGACATCCTCAGGACTGCAGCATACAAATGTACATGCTGTAGGAATAGAACCTCAAGCCTCTACATTAAGATGCAAGTATTCTACTTGTGGTGCTACTAACATAGCTTTAAAACTTTATACCACAATACAGATACCACTTGCTAAACAAAACAGTTGCACATTGTAAATAGACTTGGCATGAGCAGCAGTAAACTTCGCTTCCCTTAAAACTCACAGTTCCTTGAAAATGCAGTTGAAAACAAATTCCACCTGCTAACTCTAACTTGGGCATTTCACTGTCTCTCTCTCTCACACACACAAACAAACCACACACCTCAAGGTCTCAACCTTAGTGCAAGAAATCTGGACAAAGCCTAAAATAAATAGGGACAGATTATAAATATGGCTCTCATAAACTTAGAAAATTGCAAGAGTAACAGGATTTGTGTTAGTATGCATTTTTCTAAATGATATGATGTCTAAAACTGAAATGTGTCTCATTATTTAGCGACTTCAATCCTTTTTGGGAGGAATATGGGGCAAAAATCTGGACATTCTGCAAAAACCTGGACAGCTGAGGGGTATGCTACCTCCCTCTTACACACAGACACACACACACACACACACACCAAATAATTCTGGTCAGACTTGAATTAGTTCTGGGAAGGTTGCACTGAACGGCACCGTGCTTGATCTGAAGTGGGTGAAATCCTAGTAGCCAGTGATAACTGTGATCTGCAACTCAGCAATGTGGAGCATTAAAGCATTTTTAGCAGAGCATTGTTTCATCACTACCTATTGTGTTTGCACATAAGCTGTAGTTATTGCCTTTTTTGATTACTACAGAGTATATTTACCCACCAGAGCTATTGTGTTTTGACTTCAGTGTGGAGCTTACCTAGTTGTTGCAGGGCTTGGCTTTTAAGTAAGGTAGCAATGCTTATTTACCATATACCATTAAAGCCACACAACTACAAGTGTACTAACACACAGACACTGCTATAAGACACTGGTCTCCAATAAAATGTAATGAGCTTCTGAAAATACTGTAATCCTGTCCTTTTATTACAAATACTGTCATATGCATTTCAATACTCAAGGCTTATACATTATCTAGCTATGTAAATATTCTCTGCATGGCAACAACGAAAAGGCTTTCAATGCTGGTAATTCTTTAACAGTATGCTTACTAAAACTTACTTGCATCTTACAATCTCTGACAAGCTTACCTGATGTTCATTAAACCATGGCTACTTAAACAGAGCAACAGGGCACTGTGACAGCATGCAGTTCTTGAATAATAAGACGCATACATCAACAGTATAAAAATTTGATAGAAAATCAGAACATTCTGCAAAATCAAGGACAGATGAAAAGCCACGGTCGTATTTGTGATCTACCTTGGATGGGGGAATACTCTGCACACTTACACTGTATAACTGCTCCATGCCTTCCTTGGACACATCCAGAGCCACTACAATGGGGGGTGGGGTGCAACAAGTATGTCATCATTTGAAATGTCTCTGGCTGACAGTGATGGCTCTGACACTCGTACCTCTCAACTTCAGAGCAAGAAATCTGGGCAAAGCCATACATAGAACTAGAAGTGGGACACAGGCCCAAAAATAAGGCCAATTTTTAAATATTGCTCTTATTAACTTAGATAATAGAACAGTAGTAGATCTTGCATTAGTACGAATTTTCTGAAGGGTATAAAATCTGAAACTCAAATGTCTGCCATTATTTTCTAACTTCAATCTTTAATGCCTTGCCACTAGTTTGCCAGAAAACCACAATTTTATGAAAAACGGACCAAAATGTGATGCAAAAATATAAAGTTGCCACACAATACAGCTGGGAATCTGTCAAAAAAGGGAAAGCTTTTTAATATTAACATTGTTAACTCGAGCAGCTAACAAAATAAGAACATCTACATGCATTTCTGAAATAAAAGTAACCTATAACTCTGATCATTACAGTTATATATAATTGTAAACCCTCCACGTTATCTTCCAAAATTGCCATTTTGGAGGAGGGATTATTAGGGGAGAGCAACATTTTGAGCCAAAATTGGGGACAATTGAGAGGTTTGGATATTCCTAATCTACAAAGTGATTTGCACGTACCTCTCAACCTCTTAATGCAGGAAATCTGGACAAGGCCAAATATATTGGGGGAACATACAAACACTACTAAAAATTGCTCTTGTATAAACTTAAGACAGTCTTGCATTAGCATGCATTTTTCTGAAGGTTATGATGTCTGAAACTCAATGTCTGTCATTTAGTGGCTTCGTTCCTAAATGATTTGCTAGAAACCCACAAATTTTATGAGGAACAAACCAAAAATAAGAAGCAAATATCTATTCATTCTGCAAATATATGGACAACTGAGAGGTATAGTTCAACCGGGGCGGTCTGTGTTTGCTACCCCCCCCTCACAAAATCATGATTGAATGGAGCCCCCCCCCCGCAGCCATTCTAATGTCCCATTCCTTGGTTATTTTGCCCCATTTACCATAAACACTGTAATGTGCATACTGCTTTACTTCTGCGATGATTTAGATTTCATTTGAAAGTTTTATTTTGCATTTTACAGCACAAGCCATAATACATACCTGTTAAACAAAGCAATGCAGTCTCACAATGAAAATAGACTCAACATTAAAACTTCTCTGCCCTTGAAACTCACATGCATTGAAACAGCATTGAAACCCACATTCAAAGAAAATACATTTTGCCAGTGGCAGAAAAATATTAACTCTGAGCTGTCTTCAAAATCATAGGCCCCTCGAACATAACATACACATGCTCTTTGATACACCTTCCTGACTGCATTACATTATATTCCTTGTACAATACAGTACAGTTGATAGAGGGCATTTTACATTTATTGTTTTGAACGTTTTTCCAGTAAACAATTAAATAAAATGCATACACCAATGACAAAACTGCCCAATTCAGAACATTTCCATCATAAAAAGTCTACTCAACCTTCTATAGTCCACCAGTATCAGTAAAATATGCAATATCTCTGAAGTAGTAAAATCCACATTAAAGAAATTTGTAACTAATAAAGAGGTTGCTGCTAGCAAACAATTTTGTATGTCGTTGTTTAATCTACAAATAAAGTGCCTGTTACCCTTGAAGAATAAATTGCCTTTGTTGCATGCAATAAAAAATGATAAGCTAGTAATACCGCAATAGGGAATGGATAGCAAACTGATAACAGGTTCATAGTTACTAGGTATCTTTGCCAAAAGGACTGCAGCATCCACCCCCTTTACAACGCAGTATTAGTATCAGCAATGCATCTACCTACTGTGGGAGTAGAACCCACAGCCTTCAGCATCAAAAGCAAGTACACTATCTGTTGTGCTATTAACAATGCAAGCAGACTAAACATAAGCAGCACTAAACTTTTGCTCCCCTGCAGCTCTCAGATGTATCTCTGAACTTTGCAGCACAAGAAATCTGGAAAAAGCCAAAATTTATTGGGGGGGGGGGGACAAAAGGCCAAAAACCAGGGACATATTTTAAACATTGCTTGTATAATGTTGGAAAGTTGCTAGAATAAAATGCTGCGTTACCACCATACATTTCACTGCCATGTCTTGAACCCAGAGAACCCTGTGCAAAACAGTCAGAGCAACATACCACTATGCCAAATCAGCTGCTTTGTGAAAGAGGAAGACTGAAACTTAAATGGCTACCATTTAGTGAATTTAGTTCTCACCATAGCACAGCTGCCAACCTCTTAGCACAAAATACCTGAACAAAGCCAATACTGGGTGAATACAGCCCCCAAACATTCAGTGAATTCGGTTCTCACCATAGCTCTCAACCTCTTAGCAAAAAACACCCGGACAAAGCCAATACTGGGTGAATACAGCCCCCAAACATATTCAGTTAATTCAGTTCTTACCATAGCTCTCAACCTTAGCACAAAACCTGGATGAAGCCAATAATGGGGGGGAAATACAGTCCCAAAGACAGGGATACATTTCAAATATCCATCTTGTACACTTAGAAAATTGCTAGAATAAAAGCTTTTGTTACCATGCACTTTCTGAAGAATATGAAGTCTGATATTGAAATGAGTGTCCATTTTTTTTAACATTTGTTAACCAGGAAAGTCTGACTTGGTAAAAAAGCTAATTTTTAGCAGAGGCCCAGGGAGAAACACTCCAGACAGCCAAGAAACAAACCAGAGAACATGTAGCTGTCAGGCAACAAGGACACAAATACAGAAACCACAGATTTTATGAGGAACAGAAAAAGTATGAGGGAAAAACCTGCAACATTTTTACAAATGGTGGTGGGTAGGGAATTCAGGCTCTTGCCACTTGGGCTCAAGGTACAGGGTTCAAGCCTTATTCTCTACCCACCACCATGTAACACCTGAGGCATTTTACACACACACACACACACACACACACACACACACACACACACACTGAAATTGTCCCATCTTCCGTCCGTTTCCTCCCGCTTGCGAAACCGTCAGTGTTGAGTTCCTGCCCGCGACTGGACTTCTTAAATAAGAACGCATGATGTCAGCAAGGACTTCTTTCTTCTTAAAGAAGAACGCACTAAAAAAAAAAACCTTTTTTTTAAATTATAGCATTAACTAGTCAGCCTATTCCAGGGGGGTGCAAGTGCACCCCCTTGCACCTGCCTGCGGGCGCTCTTGTTTGCAGCTGCTATTGAACTGGGTTGTTGGAGGTTGCATGCGTGGTGATCGCTATCTATTTTTAATTTTTATATTTTTTATTTTTTGTCTGTTGGGGGATTAGTTGGCGACAGATAGGACTTACTGTGAATTTTTATTGGTCCCCTTTTTTTGACCTATGAGAATCTGATTCAAGTACGCCATCTATTGGGGAATTGTTCTCCTGGATTGACCTATGGAGAAGAGCTGAGCCTGTCTTATTTTATTATTTGCTTAGTTTAATGATTTAACGCAATAGGCTACTTACTGAACACAGAAATTGCTGTATTCTTGCTCGTGAACTGGCGATGAGCCTATTGCAATTATTGATGCTTTTTAAGAATTACACAGTGCTTAAGCCTCACATAGCGTTTTATGATTTTTCTTTGTATATATCATCACATCTCTTTTTGTCCATAGTAATGACTGATATAATTCAAGAATTGCTTAGCGCTTAAGTTCTATATAACGTTCTTGTGATTTTGCATATATTTTTATATTTCTTTATTTCTGCTAGTTTTTGTTTGACGCGAGGCTGGTAAAGATGGACGGTCGTCTTCCGCAGATAAGCAAGATATGTCATGAACCCCTATTGGTTAGCTATTATGTTAGTTTGCCAATAAAAGATTGATTTTAGCACACTACCTACTGGTCTATTGGTCCTTTGATCGACCTATAAGGAGAGTTGAATTCTCTTTGTCTTATTGGTTGCAAAATATTATGAACAAAAAACGCTATTGGTTATTTATTTTGATATGCGTTCATCAATCAATTGTTGATCAACACCTTTGGGGATGATTGCTGCTGTTGGAGATTCATTTCATTATATGTTTTTGCAGCATTTATAGTGTATTATAGTCTATTTTATTATTACTTCTCATGGAATTGGAAAATGTTATTTGGCAACTGCCGCAGCATTGAGCCTGGGAATTGTATATGTAGCAACAGCTACCAATATTTTTTCATTTGACTGTTCGCTTCTCCTCATCTGACTATGAGTTCTGATAAGGGGTTGATGTAGCAATATGCATCATGATTTTATTGGTTATTGTCATTGATCCAATAACAGACTATCTACATTATATTTTATATTGTTTTTATAAACAACCCAGTAACTAGAGAAGTGTTCCGTTTGTTTTATGGGTTATTTAATACAATGATGAGTTATTGCCATAGGCTGTCTATTAAATATTCAACATAAAAGTTATTTTGGACGAATAAGGAATAAGATACAGAAAGGTGATGTATAATGATTGGTGGTTATCATCACCATCTGATTAGCTCTAATTATATTGAATGGAGTTCACTCTGTTCTTCGGATAGGATGTTAGTTTTATTTTTAGTCCTATAAAATATCAAAAATTTTGAATATTACCATTGGCTACTAACTTCATTGTTATTTTAGAACCAGAAAGACGATTGGATGTTTTTTTATTTAAAATGATGTTTTAGATAAAAGCGTTACGATCTGATGAAGGCTGACTAGCCGAAAGAGCTTATCGATTTTTATTCCACTTAGTTTGTTTTAAGTGTTTGTTCTTTAACAAAACACCCACTTTTACTTTTATTCGGTCGTTCATTTGAAATTTGAATTATCCAGTTGTCGTGGTGGTGCTCTGAAGTCTTCACTTGTTGCTGTTTCTCCAGAAGGGTGGACCTATACCCGATCCCAGGAACTACAGACCCAACAGTCTGACAAGTCTAATAATATAAAGCCATGGAAAGAATTATCATGGAAGTGATTAACAAGGACACTGGCATCCTACAGACACTGGACCCATCCCAGTTAGACTTAATCAAGGGAAGGTCTTGCCTACACAACCTAGTAAACTTCTTTGAGAGGGTCATCAAGGATATGGATGAGGGAAAAATGGTGCATACTGCCTAACTCGACCTGGCTAAGGTACTTGATAAAATAACCCACCCAGGTACTGTTGACAAACTCTCAGAACTAGGTATAAATCCCTACATAACTCACTGCATTGTTGGCTGGCTCACACATACGACCCAAGAAGTCAGGATTGGTAAGACCACCTCCATCAAGTGACTGGTCACCATTGGAGTACCACAGAGCTCTGTGCTGGGTCTACTCCTGTTACGCATCTACTTCTTAGAAGTCAAAGCTAATGTCAAAGACCTCTGGATCACCAAGTTCACAGATGACGGCAAATTGGGAGCCATCACAAATTCCCCCATGACACTAACATCCTACAATAGGGTCTAAAAAGTACAGTTTTGTACCTACCATAAATGTAGATGTTCGAGTGCTAATACAGCTGCAGTAATCACATATGGGTTCTCTGCCGTCAGGCAGGTCCTCGGTCGGCCGAATTCCAAAGTCTTGGTCCGGCGTCGGTTGTTGTCGCCTTCTTCCCTGACGTCAGTGCGACAGGGGTATATAAGTAACAGCCGACGCCATGTTCTCCAGTCTTTCTTGCCCCAGATGTCAGGTGCCCCCAAAAGGAAGGCAATAGATAAATTATATATATATATATATATATATATATATGTATATATATATAATATATATAAGCAATGCAATGTTATGAAAAAAGAGTAGTTGCAAGCAAATACACCATATGAGGATAACCCAAAATAAGTTGTATGAGGAGGTGTTAGCCACTAGTCCTATACCTAGAGGGGAAGGAGGGAGGGTACTGCAGCTGTATTAGCACTCGAACATCTACATTTATGGTAGGTACAAAACTGTACTATGTTCATCGTGCATACAGCTGCAGTAACCACATATGGTTAGAATCCCAAAGCTACACACAGGGTGGTAGCACTAGGTAGAACTGGGGTGAGCCAGAATGCCCTGCAACACAGCTGTAGCAAAGCCTGCTCTAGTTTTGGAATATAAAGATAGGTGGTAGTGTCTTGTGAAGGTATGTACAGAACTCCAAGTGGCTGCCTCCAAGATATCTTTGGTAGGAACTCCTCTGAGGAAGGCTGTAGAGGTAGCTGTGGCCCTGGTGGAGTGTGGTCTGATGCCTACAGGGACAGATTTCCCATGATAGGAGTAACAAAATCGTATGCAGTGGCCTATCCATTTAGAGATTGTCTGTTTGGTAACAGGCTTCCCTTGAGCTCCTACAGCATAAGACACAAAAAGTTGTTGTGATTTCCTGAAAGGCTTTGTTCTGTCCAAATAGTAACGTAGCTGTCTATGGATGTCTAAGGAATGTAGCAGTCTTTCTCCTTTGTTTTGAGGATTAGGGTAAAAGGTAGGTAAGTGTATGGCTTGATTTAAAGCTACCCTGGATAGCACTTTAGGCATAAATGACGGGTTGGTTCAAGGAAACCCTGTCCTGATGGAAGATAAGAAAGGGCTGCACAGCCATGAGGGCTTGTAGTTCCGAAACCCTACGAGCTGAGGTAATGGCCAGAAGGAAAGCTGTTTTCCAGGACAAATATTGCAAATCTGTTGAGGCAGCTGGTTCAAAGGGAGGCAATTTTAATTTTTCTAGAATGTAATTAAGATCCCAGGCTGGCACTGGTTGTTTCCTTGGTGGTCTTATATTCTTAGCCTCTCTGAGGAATTGTCTTAAAAGTGGGTGAGAGAATAACGGTGGATCCGTGCTGAATTCTGCAGAAATGGCTGAGGCATGGATTTTTATGGAGGGAAATGAAAGGCCACTGTTCAGCAGCTCAGCTAGATACTGTAATACCGGAGGCAAATTCAGTTTTCTAGGGTCCTGGCCTTTTTTCTCATTCCAAGAGCAAAACCGTTTCCATTTTGTGGAGTAAGTCTTCCTAGTAGATGGCCTTCTGGCCTCCAGAATGACATCCTGAACCTCTTTGGAGAGTAGGGTCTGCTGTGGTGTTAAGGAATTTTCCATGCAGCAAGATTGAGTGTTTTCAGACTGTGAAGAGTTTTGTAGCTGTGCTGAGTTAGCAGAAGAGGCATTAGAGGTAGAGGCCAGGGAGGAGTATGTGTTAGGCTCCTTAGGAGTGGGTACCAGTGCTGTCTTGGCCAGTCTGGAGCAATCAGTATCATCTTCGGTCTGTCTGCTCTTGCTTTCAAGAGCACCTTGGGTAGAAGAGGCAGAGGTGGGAAAGCGTACACTGTCCATGCTGTCCAACTGAATGAAAGGGCGTCCACCCTCCAGGCCTTTGGATGAAAAGTCCTTGAACAAAACTTTTCCAATTGATGGTTCCTGTGGGAGGCGAAGAGATCTATGTCTGGCCTTCCCCATGCTTGGATTATCTTTGTAAACACCTGTGGATGCAGCTTCCATTCGTGTGGATCTGTCATATTTCTGCTTAGATTGTCTGCCAGCGTGTTTTCCAAACCTGGCAAGTACTGTGCTTGAAGTTCGATTTGCCATTCCAGAGCCAAGTTCCAAAGTGTCATGGCTAGTCTGTACAGGGGGATATGAATGTGTTCCTCCTTGTTTGTTTATGTACCACATTACTGTGGTGTTGTCTGTTTTTATCAATAATTGCCCTGGATGCAGGAGGTCCTTGAATGCTGTAATTGCATTTATTACTGCTAGCATTTCTTTTTGATTGATGTGAAGGTGCTTTTCCTTTTGGGACCATTTGCCCTGAATGCACCTGCCTGTCATGTGCGCCCCCCAGGCGTAATCTGAGGCGTCTGTTGTGATGACTTGATTTGCTTGAGGCTTGCAGAATGGGAGACCTGTGTTTGTTTGATATGCTTGGGCCCACCATAGAAATTCCTTTTGCAAACATGGAATTATTGGTATTATTTTTTCCAAATTGTGGCTGTGTTGAGACCATAGGCTTTTTAGGTACCATTGAAGTTTTCTCATATGCAACTTTGCACATGGGATTAAAAGAATACAAGATGCCGTGAAGCCCAGAGCCTGCAGGATTTTCCTTGCAGTAAGCCTGGTACAATTTGCTAGTGTTTTGAAGTACTGAGTTAGTTGCCCTTGTTTTTCTGGCATAAGATAGGCCATCTGGGTGTTTGTGTCCAAGTTGGCACCCAGGAAAGTTATTTTCTGAGATGGTATTAGCCTGGATTTCTCTTTGTTGATTGTGTATCCCAGAGAATTCAGTAACCGTGTTGCATAAGCCAGATGTTCCAGAAGAGTGTGCTTGCTGTCCGCTTGGATCAGGCAGTCGTCCAAATAAGGGTAAATTTGTATCCCATGAAGTCTACAGTAGGCAATTACTGATGCCAGGCATTTCGTGAATACTCTGGGCGCAGTAGATAAGCCAAAGGGCAATGCAGAGAATTGATAGTGGATTGAACCTGCAAGAAATCTGAGGTATCTTCTGCAGCTTTGTCTGATTGGGACATGCAGGTATGCCTCCTTGAGGTCCAATGTTACCAGCCAAAACTCCTTGCCCAGCATGGGAAGAAGCTGCTGTAATGTGAGCATCTTGAATTTTGGTAGGAGTAGAAATGTATTTAGGATGGATAAGTCCAAAATGGATCTCCAGTCGGTTCCTTTTCTTGGTACCAGGAAAAGTCTGGAATAAAAACCTTGGCCTTGTTCGTGAGTCGGAACCTCTTGAATGGCTTTCATGTCCATGAGTTTTGTAATTTGTTGGCATGCCTCTCATTTTTGGAAGAGTGTGAAAATGAAATCTGTAGCCTCTGTTTATTATGTCCAGGATCCATTTGTCTGTTGTGATAATATGCCAATTTCCTGAAAATAGTGCCAGCTTTCCTCCCAAGGGAGCTGCCAGCTGAGATTTGCTTGGCATGAAAAGGAGGAAGTCATTGGGTTTGCTTTCTGTATTGTTGTGCACTGTCTTCGCCACCTCTTGGTGCTTGAGTTGGCCATTGCCTGCCTCTATATGATCCTTGAGATTGTCCTCTGCCCCTTGAGCGCCTGTATCTATCTCTTTGGGGTTTGTCTGTGGCTGGAAAGGACCAGTTTTTTGTAGGCCAATTTCTACTAAAACGAGGTGGCTGTACCTGTAGAAAAG
Source organism: Protopterus annectens (assembly GCF_019279795.1). Lineage (NCBI taxonomy): Eukaryota > Metazoa > Chordata > Ceratodontiformes > Protopteridae > Protopterus > Protopterus annectens. The sequence continues at coordinate 1,288,159,836 of NC_056741.1, read as the reverse complement.
CCTTGACAGTTTGCATAGATTTAGCTTTTTCTTCCATTTTCCGTAGTATCTCCTCAGCATTAGTACCAAATAGCACATCCTTTTGTAAAGGAGCATCTAGTAGTTTAGCTTTAACATGATCAGGCAAGCTTTGTTCTCTAAGCCAGGCATGTCTACGAATGACTGCTCCTGTAGCAGCGGCTCTACTTGAGGCCTCTAAGGCATCATAACCACATTGTAAGGTGTGTTTACCCACTTGTTCTGCACTATGTATCATATCCTGCAATTCCTTCAAATCTGGTTGTTCAGGTTGAGATATTTTGTTTCTTAATTGAGATAACAGAAACTGCTGATATTTAAGCATATGGAACTGACAATTTAAGGCCCTCATGGCTAGGGTGGTCGAGGTGTATACCTTTTTCCCCCACCTTTCTAAGGATCTAAATTCTCTTTCGGAAGGTAGTGAATTCTTGGCAGTAGAGGCCTTCATTCCCTTGGGGCCTTGAGAAATGGTCTCAGGGTCAGCATTATGGCTTTTGAAAAGAAATTGATGAGAGTTAGGGGACTCTGTAATACCTATCAGGTTTGACTGGTGCAGGAGGCAGGGAATCCGGATTGAGACAAGCCTCCGAGTAAACATCATCAAGTATGTCCAGGACAGGAGGAATAGCCAGAGGTCTGTGTTGAGGTAACAAACGAAATTCCCTAAGCCTTTTCTTGGAATCAGAAAAGTCTTGGCCTTCCCAATGGAAGTGCTCCCTCAAGGTGTGCAAGGTTTCCCCAAAAGAAAAATCCTCTGGGGGAGATACAGAAGGAATGGACTGTTCTGCATCAGAATCTTCATAAGAGGAGTACGAGTGTTCCTCCACATCAGAATGTTCTGAGAAAATGGAGCCCTGTTCAGAAGAGGGAGAATCTTCCTCCACTCTGGGTCTCTTGTCTGGAGGGGGTTGGGAACCCCTGATATAGGAAATTAAATCCTCAGCCATTTTAAGCATCTGCTTTTTAGGCATGGGGCCTGGGGATGGGCCCTGTGCAACAGGCCTCTTGGGATGCATGGCTGATTTTGACTTAGTGAAGGCCTTAATGGAAAAGGAAGAAGAGGGTCTAAATACACCCTGGGTGGAAGTGGACCTGTCCACATTAGGAGGCTCAACACTCAGTGGTTTCGGTGGTTGTAGTCCGAGTTAGGGCCGAAGTACCAGCGGTCTCAGGTACAGAAGACACCGCCAATGAAGTGTCGTCGGTAGTCAGGGACTGCATAGGCGTCTCGCTGAAAACCGGACCACATGCAGCCGGTTTTGGCATGGTGTCGGTGGAGACCGCGGACCTCGCGTGTCGGTCCTTGTCCTTTCGTTTTTTGGACAAAACGGTAGTCGGAGTATCCGACGACATTTTATAATCAAAGGCTTTACCAAAATAATGTTGGGCGAACTCCGCCCAATGCTTAATAGTGCGTTTATTGAAAGTAGCACAAAAGCGACAGCCTGAGACGTCGTGGTCTGGGCCTAAACAAGGTATGCAGAGGGAATGGAAATCCTTATGCGGTATATGCTTCTCACAAGAAATACAATTGTTAACTTTGTCTGACATCGGTCTGAGGCAAGAAAAGTTTCCCCAACGGGGTACTTAGCTTTAAAGAAGACTTCAGTTTCCAATTTTTCGTAAATTCAGGAGCTGGCCGACTGGCACTTGCGAACTGCTTCTGCTTCGGGCACCACGCGGCAAAAAAGACTGGAGAACATGGCGTCGGCTGTTACTTATATACCCCTGTCGCACTGACATCAGGGAAGAAGGCGACAACAACCGATGCCGGACCAAGACTTTGGAATTCGGCCGACCGAGGACCCGCCTGACGGCAGAGAACCCATATCTGATTACTGCAGCTGTATGCACAATGAACATCAAAGAAATGACTGGTGCTAAAGCCATAAATTAAAACTAAAAGTGAAGTGCCCTTTGGGAAGTCATCTTATCAAGCTAACTACTCCATTGATGAAATACCCGCAAGTGTTAAACAGGCAGTTATGGATTTGGAAAAATATGTTAGCCTTTGACCAACATGTCACAAACACAGCAAGAAAATAATTCTATGTCACCAAACTCATAAGCAACAGTGTCCAAGGAAGTTATAATACCACTCAACTCAGCCCTTATCAAACCCATAATCGAATACAATGTCCCCCCGGCATGCACCTAACTAGGCATCTGCAATGGTTGGAATGCCTTCAAAGGCTTCTCACAAGAGAATCCAGGGTATGAATACCTTGTCCTACACAGACCGCCTTAAGGCCCTCTCTCTTTACTCAGTTTGCCTACAGGTTACCGAGAGATAATCTTTGCCTTGAATACAAGGCATCCTCAGACCCACCTCTGATGGACCCCTTGCACGTCCAGAAAAAAAAACAGCACCAGAACACTAGCTCCAAGGACGGGAACTTTGCTTGTGACCTAAACAAAACATGTTAGAGAGACCAATAAGTCACTCCAAGGATCGCCACACTACAGAACAGGTTACTTTATCCATGTGAAGCAGAGTTCATTCCTGACCTTTTCAAGCAAAACCTTGATTGATGGATGGGAAAAGTACAGTTGTGTACACTTACCATAAATGTAGATGTTCGAGTGTATTCACTGTTGCAGTCATTACATTTGGGTAATCCGCTGGTAGGTTGTCCTCAGTCGGCCTGATTAACAAAGTCTTGGGTCCTGCGTCGGTTGCTGTCCCTTCTTCCGTGACGTAAGGTCGTCAGGGGTATAAAACATGCAGCCGAACCCATTGCATCAGTTTTTCTTGACCCAGATGTCAGGTGCCCCCCAAATGGGGAGCAAAATATATATAAATCATTTAAAACACAAAAATATACCTCCAAACAAAAGCAAATACACCAAAAAGGCTTTTAAGTGTAATACAAGAAAGTAGAGGCATAGTAAGAGAAAAAAAAAACGGGGCTGGAGTGAGGGGAACCAGGACTGCAACAGTGAATACACTCAAACATCTACAATTATAGTAAGTGTACACAACTGTACTATGCTCTTCATGTTTCACTGTTGCAGTCATTACATTTGGGTACATTTCCAAAGCTATGGTAGGGAGGATGGATTTACACAGCATTAGGGCCGGCTATAAGGCCCTGCAAAACAGCAGTGGCAAAGCCAGCTCTGGATTTAGAGAAAATTGGTAAATGATAATGTTTGGTGAAAGTATGACCTGAAGACCAGGTAGCAGCTTCTAGAATATCCCTGGTAGGAACACCTCTGAGAAAGGCTGTAGAGGTAGATGCAGCCCTGGTGGAATGAGATCTGATCCCCTGGGGGATAGGTTTTCCATGGTGCTTATAGCAGAAATGAATACAATGGCTTATCCATTTGGAAATGGTTTGCTTTGAAATAGCCTTTCCCTCTGCCCTTGCAGCAAATACTACCAGCAGTTGTTCAGATTTTCTTCAAGATTTAGTCCTGTCCAAGTAAAATCTAAGTTGTCTGTGTACATCCAATGAATGCAGAATCCGCTCCCCCCTGTTCTGTGGATTGGGAAAGAAAGTTAGCAAATGAATGGACTGATTAAGAGCCACACTGGATACCACCTTGGGCCTGAAGGATGGGTTGGCCCTGAGTGACACCCTGTCCGCATGTAAGATGATGAAAGGCTCCACTTCCATAAGGGCCTGTATTTCAGAAATACTTCTAGCTGAAGTGATTGCTAAACGGAAGGCTGTTTTCCAAGAAAGAAATTTTAAGTCTGCAGTAGCAGCTGGCTCGAAAGGAGGGAGAGTGAGTTTCTCCAATACAAAGTTTAGGTCCCAGGCAGGGGTTTGGAGCTCTCCTGGCTTCAAGTTTTTTGCCCCTCTGAGATACTGCTTTAGCAGAAGATGGGGGGGGGGGGGTTTCTGTGTTGTAATGAGCTGAAATGGCTGAGGCATGGATTTTTATGGAAGAAAAAGACAGGCCCTTGTGAAGCAACTCAATTAAGTATTGCAAAATCTGAAGTAAATTGGGCACTGCTGTGCTTATCCCTTGAGAGCGATTCCAGGCACAGAATCTTTTCCATTTGTCAGCATAGGATTTTCTAGTACTAGGTCTTCTCGCCTCCAAAATGAGATCCAATACAGGTTTGCTGAGGGATGCTAAGGAAGAATTTAAGTGAATAGCCAAGCTGCAAGATTCAATGTTTGGAGCTGAGGGTGCAGAATTTGGTTGTTCTGCTGAGACAGTAAGGATGGTGTCTGAGGCAAGTGCCATGCAAAAATTTGTGACAGACTGCGTAGGAGTGGGTACCAGTGTTGGCGAGGCCAGTCTGGAGCAATCAAAATCATTTTTGGTTTGTCCTGTTTGACTTTTAGTAGAACTTTGGTGAGCAGAGGCAGAGGGGGAAAGGCACAGAGTGATTGGTTTTCTCAGCTGAAGGACAGAGCATCCACTTTCCAGGCTTTTTTGTGGGGAGTTCTTGTGGAAAATTTGTCCAACTGGTAGTTCTGGAGTGAGGCAAAAAGATCTATGATTGGGCTCCCCCATTTGCGTGTCAACATGTTGAAAATCCATGGTTCCAGTTTCCATTCGTGTGGGTCCATGCGATTTCTGCTTAGTTCGTCTGCCAAAATAGTCAGCTTTCCTGGCAGGAATTGAGCTTATAGTTGTACTTGATAGCTTAAGGCCGTGTTCCAAAATTGACATGGCTAGTCTGCAGAGGGGGTAGGAATGTGTACCCCCCTGCTTGTTTATTTACCATATAACTGTGGTGTTGTCCGTCTTTACCATTAGTTGGTCCTGGATGAAGGTAGTCCTTGAAGGCCATCAGAGCATTCTGTACAGCTAGCATTTCTTTTTGCTTGATATGAAAGTGCATTTGATTTGGGCTCCATTTGCCCTGAATACACTTCCCTGCCAGATGTGTCCCCATACATAGTCTGATACGTCTGTAGTTAGGGTTTTGGGGGCAGGGGGTGGTGTGAATGGCAGTCCCTTGTTTTGGAGGCAGGCCTCTGCCCACCATAGGAACTCTAGCTGCAGGCAAGGAATGATAGGAATCATTGTTCCAGGCTGTGACAATGTTGACTCCATAAACTTTTTAAGTACCACTGAAGTTTCCTCATATGCAGTCTTGCATATGGAATTAGAAGAATGCAAGCCTTGCAGTATTTATCTTGTAGACAGCAGGGTTTTTGTGGCCACCTGTTTGAAGTAAGTCACCAAATGAAGTTGCTTTTCTGACGTAAGGAAAGCCGTCTGGGTAGTTGTATTCAAGCTTGCACCCAGGAATGTAATTTTTTGAGAGGGTATCAGTTGTGATTTCTATTAGTTTACGGTGTACCCTAGACAAATTAGAACCCTTTTTACAAACGCCAGATGTTTTAGAAGAATGGCCTTGTTTTCTGCCTGAATTAAGACAATCATCCAGGTATTGATATATTTGAATATTTCTTTGCCTGCAAAATGCAATTACTGGAGCCACGCAATCTGTAAATACCCTGGGCACAGTTGGTAAGCCAAAGAGCAGTGCAGAGAAAGTACAGTTGTGTACCTACCATAAATGTAGACGTTTGAGTGTATTCACTGTTATGGTCATTACACTTGGGTTATCCTGCTGGCAGGCGACACGCAGTTGGCCCGAGTTCCAAAGTCTTGGTCCGGCGTCGGTTGCCGTCGCCTCTTCCCTGACATCAGTGTGCCAGGGGTATAAAAGTTGCAACCGATGCTATTTTCTTCAGTTTTTCTTGCCCCAGATGTCAGGTGCCCCCAGATAGGAAGGCTGAAAAGATAAAAATATGCCAAAAAAACATGCATATATTACTATAAACATTTCCTTCATCTACAAGCAAATACATCACATAGGTTGTATAGAGTTGAGAAGTACAGAAAAGTCCCAGCAAAGAAAGGGGGATGGTGGGTGGGTAACCTGGACTGCAACAGTGAATACACTCGAACATCTACATTTATGGTAGGTACACAACTGTACTATGTTCATCGTGTTTCACTGTTGCAGTCATTACACTTGGGTAGAATCCCAAAGCTGAGGTTGGGTGTCTGGGTCTAAATTGGATTGGGAGAGGCTAACCAGGCCCTGTAGCACTGCAGTGGCAAAGCCTGCTCTGGATTTAGAGTAGTGAGATAAATGGTAGTGCTTGGTGAAAGTGTGCACTGAGCTCCAGGTTGCAGCTTCTAAAATGTCTTTCGTTGGTACTCCTCTGAGAAAAGCTGCAGAAGTGGCTGCTGCTCTGGAAGAATGAGGCCTAATGCCCTTGGGCACTGATTTGCCATGCTGTGCATAACAGAAGCGGAAGCAATGTCCTATCCATTTTGAAATTGTCTGCTTTGTAATAGGCTTTCCTTGTGATCCTGCAGCATAGTTGTTCAGTTTTTCTGAAGGCTTTTGTTTTGTCCAAGTAGAATCATAGCTGTCTGTGTATATCCAAAGGATGCAGAAGTCTTTCCCCTTTATTCTGGGGATTTGGGTAGAAGGTAGGCCAATGAATGGTTTGGTTCAAGGCCACACTGGAGACCACTTTTGGCATGAATGTTGGGTTTGTCCCAAGAGAAACCCCGTCCTGATGGAAAATGATGAAAGGTTCCACAGCCATTAATGCCGGTAACTCTGAAACTCTTCTTGGTGAAGTAATTGCTAGGAGCAGAGCAGTTTTCCATGATAAGAATTTTAGATCAGCTTTGCTGGCTAGTTCAAAAGGAGGCAGTGTGACTTTTTCTAAAACAAAGTTGAAATCCCAAGTTGGTACTGGTGCTCTCCTTGGGGGTCTTATATTTTTTGCCCCTCTGAGGTACTGTCGTAGTAGAGGATGTGGAAAAAATAGGAGGGTCCGTATTGTAATGAGCTGAAATGACAAAGGCATGGATTTTAATTGACAAGAAAGATAGGCCTTTGTCTAGCATCTCAGTTAGGTATTGTAAAATCTGAGGTATATTAGGGACAAGTGGTTCGAGGCCTTGTGCCTGGTTCCAAGCAAAGAATCTCTTCCATTTTTCTGCATAAGATTTCCTAGTGCTGGGCCTCCTGGCTTCTAAAATGACATCCATAACAGCTTTAGAGAGAGGTGCAGTCTGAGTGGCCACATTATCTGCCATGCTGCCAGATTTAAGGTTTTGAGTTGACTGTGCAGAATCTGATTGTTTTGCTGTGTCAAAAGATGAGGAATTTGAGGTAGAAGCCAAGCTGGGCCTTGAGGCAAGTTCTTTAGGATTGGGTACCAGTGCTGGCGTGGCCAGTCTGGGGCAATCAGGATCATTTTTGGTCTTTCTTGCCTGACTTTTAGTAACACCTTGGTAAGAAGAGGCATCGGAGGGAAGGCACAGACTGTCAGGCCTTTCCAGCTGAATGATAGGAGCATCCACTTTCCATTCTTGAGAGTGATAAGTTCTTGTGCAGAATTTCTGTATTGGGTAATTGTGAGGAGAGGCAAAAAAGATCTATGTCTGGGCGTCCCCACTTCCTCGTTATCATGCTGAACACCTGTGGATTTAGTCTCCATTCATGAGGATCCATGAGATTTCTGCTTAGTTCGTCTGCCAGTGTATTTTTTGTTCCAGGCAGGAATTGTGCCTGCAGATGTACATGATAGGTCAGTGCTGTGTTCCACAAAGTCATGGCTTGCCTGCATAGGGGGTAGGAGTGTCTGCCCCCTTGCTTGTTTATGTACCACATAACTGTGGTGTTGTCCGTCTTTATTAATAGTTGTCCTGGATGTAGTAGGTCCTTGAAAGCTGTCAGGCATTCTGAACAGCTAGCATCTCTTTTTGGTTGATGTGAAGATGCATTTGTTCCTTGGGCCACGTGCCCAAAATACATTTTCTTGCCATATGTGCCCCCCAGGCATAATCCGATGCATCCGTTGTTATTGTCTGCCTGGCTGTGGGTAAGGTGAAAGGCTGTCCCTTGTTGTGGTGACAGGCCTAGGACCACCATCGAAACTCCTGTTGTAGGCAGGGAATTAAAGTTATGATGGTCTCCAAGCTGTGACAATGCTGAGTCCAAACACTTTTCAGATATCACTGTAGTTTCCTCATATGCAGTTTTGCATATGGAATTAGTACAATGCAGGATGCCATGAAGCCCAGGGTCTGCAGAATTTTTCTTGCAGGGAGCTGGGTTTTTGTTGCCATCATTTGAAAGTAATGAGTCAGTTGCCTTTGTTTGTCTGGCGTGAGATAAGCCATCTGGGTAGTTGTATTTCAGCTTGCACCCAGGAATACTATCTCTTTAGAGGGCACTAGTTTTGATTTATTTTCGTTTACGGTGTACCCTAGGCAAATTAGTAATCTTTTTACAAACGCCAGATGCTGTAGAAGAATGTCTTTGCTCTCTGCTTGAATAAGGCAGTCGTCCAAGTAGGGATATATTTGAATTCCTTTTTGTCTGCAAAATGCAATTACTGGTGCCAGGCATTTTGTGAAGACCCTGGGCGCAGTATATAAGCCAAAGAGCAGTGCAGAGAATTGATAATAATGTATTGAGCTTGCTACGAATCTGAGGCATCTTCTGCAAGTTTGTCTGATTGAGACATGCAGGTATGCCTCCTTGAGGTCCAAAGTAACAAGCCAAGACTTCTTGTCCAGCATGGGCAGAAGTTGCTGTAGTGCTAACATTTTGAATTTTGGAACATCCAGGAAAGTATTTAGGATTGACAGGTCCGGTATTGGTCTCCAGGCTTTGTCCTTTCTGGGTATTAAGAAAAGTCTTGAGTAAAAACCTTGTCCCTGTTCTTGCTGTGGAACTCTTTGAATAGCTTCCATGTCCATAAGAGCAGCAATCTGTTTTTGGGCCTCTGCCCATTGGTTTTGTGGCAGGTCTGGTATACCTTTTGATTTTGGAAGCGTGTGGAAGTGGAACCTGTAACCCTGAGAAACAATATTCAGTACCCATTGGTCTTGGGTGATTATGTGCCAATATTTTGAGAAAGTGCTAGCTTTCCCCCTAGGGGAGCTGCCAAAAGCTAAGTACTTGGCATTTGTAGAGGGAAGTCATTGGGACTGTTTCCTATAAGGTTGTGATTTGTCTTCCCCTCCTTTGGGAGCTGAAGCACCCCATTGTTTAGGTCTGTAGGAGCCTTGGGGCTGAGATCTGCCTCTTGGGCATCTGTATCTGCCACTTTGTGGTCTGTCTGACACTGGAAAGGACCAATTCTTTGAAGGCCAGTTTCTGCTAAATCTAGGCGGTTGAACCTGTAAGAAATCCTTCACTGTCTGCATTGACTTTGCTTTATCCTCCATTTCCTTTAACACTTCCTCTGCCTTAATACCAAACAAAGTATCATGCTGTAGTGGAGCATCCAATATTTTACTTTAACATGGTCAGGTAAACTTTGTTCTTTCAACCAAGCATGCCTTCGAATAACAGAGCCTGTAACTGTGGCTCTACAAGAAGGCTCTAATGAATCAAAACCACATTGCAGAGTATGCTTTCCCACTTGTTCAATTGCATGCAATAAATTCTGCATTTCTTTACTGTCAGGAGTTTCTAAATTTGAAACTATTTTCTGTTTTAACAATGACATGAGATACTATTGATATTTAAACATGTGAAACTGGCAATTTAAAGCCCTTTCAGCTGAAGTAGAAGAAGTGAAAACTTTTTCCCCCCATCTGTCCAGAGCTCTGGAATCCCTATCAGAGGGGACAGGATTTTTAGCAGAGGAAGCGTTAACCCCTTTAGGACCCTGAGAAACATTTATAGGAGTCAGGAACCCTGTAGTACCTGTCTGACTTGACTGGTGCAGGAGGTAAAGAATCAGGAAACAGACTGGATTCAGAAAAAAACATCATCAACAATATCAAGCAAAGTGAGAATAGCCAGGGGCCTGTGCTGAGGCAATAAAAGGAAGTCTCTGAGCCTTTTCTTGGATTCTGAATAATCCTGGCTCTCCCAATGGAAATGCTCCCTCATAGTGTGCAGGGTTTCCCCAAAAGAATAATTCTCAGGCGGAGAGGCTGAAGGTATAGACTCCTCTGCATCAGAGTCCTCATAGGGAGGGAGAGAGAATCCCTGATCAGAAGAGGAATCAGAGGAAATGGAAACCTGGTCAGAGGAATCATAGTCAGTGTCTTGCCTAGGCCTTTTGTCAGGAGGGGGATGGGTACCCCTGATTAAAGTAATTAAGTCTTAGGCCATTTTTAGCATCTGTTTCTTTGGCATGGATGACTGTTCAGGAGAATGCTGTACTAGTTTCCTTGTCTTTAACTTTGCCTTGGCTGCTGAAGTGGGCTTAATTGTAAGCTGTGAAGGTCTGGAAAACACCCTCAAAAGCCGATGCCTGCTCAGCAGCTCCGGATCCATCTGATGGAATAGTTTCCGTAGGCCCAACACCTTGAGTTTCCACAGGCCTAGGTGTCTCCATGTGGCTGTCGGTTACGGCCTGTGGCTCTGAGGTACTGGGTGTCAGGGGCTGCGAAAGCACCTCACTGAGAACCGGCGAATGGCCTAGAAGAGGCTTCGTCGTCAGTTTTGGACCTCGGATGCCTGTCCTTTTCTTTGTCTTTGCGTTTTTTTATAAATTCCGGTTGTTGGTTCTTCTGACGGCATTATGTAATTAAACCTTCGGCCAAAGTAATGTAAAGCAAAATCGTACCGACGTTTAATAGTGCTTTTATTAAATCTGGCACAAAACAGACAACCGGTAACGTCGTGATCAGGGCCTAGGCAAGGAATACAGTAAGAGTGAAAGTCCTTATGAGGTATTTGCTTCCCACAAGAAATACAATTATTAACTTTTACGGACATCGATCTGGAGCAAGAAAAATTTTCCCAACGGGGTACTTAGCTTTATTGAAGACTTCAGTTCTGAAACTCAAATCTGAAAATCTCAGGAGTCGGCCGACCGGCACTTGCGAACTGCTTTTGCTTCGGGCACCATGTGGCAAGAAAGACTTGTTATTTCCAGATTTGGACGTGGAGGCACCCCATTGCTTAGTTATGAAAGTCTTTTGGGACTGAAACCTGGTGCTTCTGGAATGTCTGGGTTTGGCTTGAGTGGTTCTGGAACAGACCAGTTCTTAGTAGGCCAGTGCCTACTAGATCTTGGAGGCTGTACTTGTAAGAAATTCTTCACAGTTTGCATAAATTTAGCTTTGTCTTCCATCTTTTTTAGAATTTCTTCAGCCTTACTGCCAAACAGACTGTCCTGCTGCAAAGGAGCATCCAACAATTTTGCTTTAACATGATCAGGCAGAGATTGCTCCTTCAGCTAAGCATGTCTTCTAAGCACAGACCCAGTAACAGCAGCCCTGGAAGAGGCCTCCAAAGAATCAAAACCACATTGCAAAGTATGTTTTCCAACTTGTTCAGCTGAATGCAATAAATCCTGTACAGCCTTAGTTTCCACACAGTCAGAAATCAACATAATTTTCTGTTTAAGCAGTCCCATGATATGCTGTTGATATTTCAGCATATGGAATTGAAAGTTTAAAGCCCTGATTGCCAAGGTTGGAGAAGTATAAACCTTTTTACCCCATCTATCCAGCGCCCTGGAGTCTCTGTCAGCAGGGGTAGGATTTTTAGCAATAGAAGCCTTAATGCCTTTGGGCCCCTGAGAAATCGTTTCAGGATCCGCAACAGGATTTTTGAAAAGGAATTTGAGAGAGTCAGGA
>NC_056741.1:1288120765-1288143265 GCF_019279795.1 Protopterus annectens | reverse complement strand
GGAATCATTGTTTCCAGAGTGTGTGAATGTTGACTCCATAAACGTTTTAGTTACCACTGAACTTTCCTTCTATGCAGTCTTGCATATGGTATTAGTAGGATGCAGGATGCCATGAAGCCCAGAGACTGCAGTATTTGTCTTGCAGAAGACTGGGTTTTTGTTGCCATCAGTTTGAAGTAAGTAGTCAGTTGCCTTTGTTTGTCTGGTGTGAGATAAGCCATCTGGGCAGTTGTATTCAAGCTTGCACCCAGGAATGTTATCTTTTGAGAGGGTACCAGTTATGATTTATTTTCGTTTATTGTGTACCCTAGGCATGTTAGAAGCCTTTTCACAAACGCCAGGTGTCGAAGAAGAGCGTCCTTGTTCTCTGCTTGAATGAGACAGTCGTCCATGTAAGGATATATTTGTATACTTCTTTGTCTGCAAAATGCAATTACTGGTGCCAGGCACTTTGTAAAGACCCTTGGTGCAGTAGATAAGCCAAAGGGCAGTGCAGAGAATTGGTAATGTATTAAGCCAGTCTTGAATCTGAGGTATCTTCTGCACGACTGTCTTATTGGGACATGCAGGTATGTCTCTTTTAGGTCTAACGTCACCAGCCATGCATTCTTGCCCAACACGGGCAGAAGCTGCTGCAAAGTCAGCATTTTGAATTTTGGAATGTCCAGGTATGTGTTCAAAATCGATAAATCCAGTATTGGCCGCCAGGCCTTGTCCTTTCTGGGTACCAAGAACAGTCTTGAGTAAAAACCTTGTCCTTTTTCCTGTTCTGGTACTGCCTGAATGGCCCCCATATCCAAGAGAAACGTAACCTGTTTCTGTGCCGCTGCCCACTGATCTTTTGGCAGATCTGGCCAACCATTTGTCATTGGCAGAGTGTGGAAATGGAATCTGTATCCCTGTGATACGATGTTTAGTACCCACTTGTCCTGGGTTATTAACTGCCAATTTTGAGCAAAAAATTTTAATTTTCCCCCTACGGGTGCTGCCAAAAGATGAGTGCTTAGTGTAGGCAGAGGGAAGTCACTGGGATTGCTTTCTGTAGGGCTGCGCTTTATCCCCTCCAGACTTGGTGGTGGATGCAACCCATGGTTTTGACCTGTATGAGTTTTGCGCCTGGTATCTGGAACCCTCAGGGCGTCTGGATTTGCCCCTTTGAGCTCTGTCTGACAAATTGTAGGCCAGTGTCTTCTGAATCTTGGTGGCTGCACTTGTAAGAAGTCTTTAACAGTTTGCATACACTTAACTTTGTCTTCCATTTTCTTTAGAACCTCTTCTGCCTTAATACCAAACAGAGAATCATGCTGTAAAGGTGCACCTATGCAATTTAGCTTTAACATGATCAGGCAAATTTTGTTCCTTTAACCAGGCATGCCTCCTAATTACAGATCCAGTAACTGCAGCCCTGCAGGAGGCTTCTAAAGAATCAAAACCACATTGTAAAGTATGCTTTCCAACATGCTCAGTTGCATGCAATAATTCCTGCAATTCTTTATTTTCTGCACATTCTGAAATCAACATAATTTTCTGTTTCAGCAATCCCATAACATGTTGTTGGTACTTAAGCATATGAAATTGACAGTTTAAGGCCCTGGTTGCCAAGGTTGCAGATGTATAAACCTTTTTTCCCCCATCTGTCCAGTGCCCTTGAATCTCTGTCAGAGGGGATAGGATTTTTTGCTGTTGAGGCCTTAACTCCCTTTGGACCCTGTGAAATAGTTTCAGGATCAGCAGCAGGGTTTCTAAATAAAAATATATGTGAGTCAGGGACCCTGTAATATCGGTCAGGCTTACTGGGAGCCGGAGGTAAGGAGTCAGGGGTCAAGCTTCACTCCGAAAACACATCATCCACAATGTCTAAAACAGGGGGAATAGCCAAAGGCTTGTTCTGAGGGAGAAGAAGGAAATCCCTGAGCCTCTTTTTTGATTCTGAGAAGTCTTGACTCTCCCAGTGAAAATGCTCCCTCAAAGTATGCAAGGTTTCGCCAAATGAATAATCCTCAGGAGGAGATGCAGATGGAAGAGACTCCTCAGCATCAGAATCCTCATAAGTAGGTAAAGATAATTCCTGATCAGAAGAGGAATCAGAAGAAACAGAAACCTGATCTGAAGATTCATAATCAGTGTCTTGCCTAGGCCTCTTATCTGGAGGGGGATGGGTACGCCTGATCAAGGTAATAAGGACTTCAGCCATTTTGATCATCTGTTTTTTAGGCATAGAGGCCTGTGCACGTGGCTCATGCGTCGGTTTTTTTTAGTTTTAGAAGTTGCTTTTGTCTTTGACTTTGCAGCTGTTGTCGGTTTGATATACAAATGTTGAGGTCTGAATACACCCTCAGAAGCTGGTGCCTGCTCAGCGGCTCTGGACCCATCCGAGGGAGATACATCCATCGGTCCAATACCTTGAGTATCTTGCGCATTCTGGACTCCACATGAGTGTCGGAAGTGGCCTGCGACTCGAAAGTAGGGGGTACCAGGGGCTGCAAAAGCACCTCACCGAGTACCAGCGAACTGGCTTAGAAGAAGCTTCGTTGGTTTTGGATCTCGACTGTCTTTCTCTGTCCTTTTCTTTGCATTTTTTATGTACTCCGGTAGTCTGATTGCTATCCAATGACATTTCTGGGTATTTAAATCTGTTTCCAAAATACTTTGATGCAAAAATATACAGACGCTTAACAGTGCGTTGGTTAAATCTAGCACATAACCAACAGCCAGGCACATTGTGATCAGGGCCTAGGCAAGGAATACAGTATAAATGGAAATCCTTATGAGGTATTTGCTACCCACAAGTAATACAATTATTAACTTTTTCTGACATCGGTAAAAAGCAAGAAAAAAAGTTTCCCCAATGGGGTACTTAGCTTTAGTGAAGACTTCAGTTCTGAAACTCAAGAATATTTCAGTAGTCGACCAACCGGCACTTGCGAAATGCTTCAGCTACGGGCACCGCATGGCAAGAAAGACTGAAGAAAATGGTGTCGTCTGCATGTTTTATACCCCTGACGACCTGACGCCATGGAAGAGAAGACAGCAACTGACGCAGGACCCAAGACTTTGGAATGCAGGCTGACTGACGGCAACCTGCCAGCAGATTACCCAAATGTAATGACAGCAACAGTGAAACACGGAGGACATCCACTGGCAAAGAAAATAAGGGACTCAGAAATTCAAGGATATAACAGGTATGGTAGTCAAAAAAAGCTGGCTTTATTTGCAGATGATATTATTTTGTGCCATACAAAACCAGAAAAAGACATTACAATGTTGAGGAACATTCTGATACAGTTTCACATTTTTTCAGCATACAAAATTAATGAAGCTAAAACAAAGGCAATAGTGGTAAACCATGTGCCCACACATGAACTAGTTCAGGAATACCCATATTTATGGGGACATGATAAAATGAAATACTTGAGAGTATGGAGGTGGTGAAGGTGGATGAGTTTAAGTACTTGGGATCAACAGTTCAGAGTAATGGTGAGTGTGGAAGAGAGTACAGGCAGGATGGAGTGGGTGGAGAAGAGTGTCAGGAGTGATTTGTGACAGAGTACCAGTAAGAGTGAAAGGGAAGGTCTACAAGAGTGTAGTTAGACCAGCTATGTTACATGGGTTGGAGACAGTGGCATTGACAAAAAGGCAGGAGTCAGAGTTTGACGTGGCAGAGCTGAAGATGTTAAGATTTTCACTGGGTGTGACGAGGATGGACAGGATTAGGAATAAGTATATTAGAGGGTGAGCCGAGGTTGGAAGGTTTGGAGACAAAGCCAGAGAGGCAAGATTACGTTGGTTTGGACTTGTGCTGAGGAGGGATGCAGAGTACATTGGGAAAAAGATGCTAAGGATGAAGCTGTCAGGTAACAGGAAAAGAGAAAGGCCTAAGATGAGGTTAATGGATGTAGTGAGAGAGGACATGCAGGTGGTTGGTGTGACAGATCAAGATGCAGAGGACAGGAAGAAATGGAAACAGTTGATCTGCTGTGGCAACCCCTAAAGGGAGCAGCCGAAAGAAGAAGAAGATGGATTAAAAAGATTCTAGTGTGGCAGCTAAGGATATGTGGGAAGAGACTAAACAAAAGATAATACAAAAACTGAGAACCGTAGCGTTTTTATATGGATATGGATATTAAGACACAAGCAGTTAAAATATTTTTAGCCCCTTTAGTCTTATACATAGGTCAGGCACATTTTTATCAACCACAAGAGAAGTTGTGGACAGCAATTAATAAAGAGCTGAAGGACTTTATCTGGGAGGGGAAGACAGCAAGAGTCAAACGGGATAAGCTGGTTCCTTCAATAGAAAAGGGCAAATTGGGATTACCCAATTTGAAGGTGTATTTCAGAGCTACACAGTTAAGACTCCTATACATAGCACAAGCAGAAAACTATAATTCAAAGTGTAAAGGGATGATGGTGAAACACGGGGGAAGCTCAAGAAACAAGTAGAGCCTGGGATTTTGGATGCAGGCCTTTAAGGAGAATTACAGTAATCATGCAGATTATTATATCCATAAAATAGCAGAAAGTATTCTAAGAACTAAAGCAACATGAGAATGGAGTAAGGAGAGTCTGCCGATAGGGCTGAATGCAATCAAGGATACAAACAATAGGCAAGGGGGAGGCTGGAATTTATTGAAGAAAGATGGCAAAGGAACTAAGCTATTGGGAGCAAATAACTAGAGAGGGAAAGATGATAGAATGGGAAGCCGCCAAGAATTTATTTGGACTGCAGGTTAGAGATTGCTTTCCCTTTCAAGGATTGATAAGAGTACAGGCAAAGAGAAAGTAGTAGGGGGTTCTAAATGGAAGGCCAGCCCCGGTAGAGTTTTTAATAGAATCTAGAACAGAAGCTGCCATTAAAAAAGGAATAATTAGTAGACCAAATAAAATACTGCATGACAACTATAAGAATCAATCAGAGGAAGTTAGAAAGGATTGGGAAGAGAGACTGGATAAGCAATTCACAAAGAAACAATGGGAGGATATATGTACGTCTACCAAACATGCAACAAAATCTATAAGATTTAGAATTTTGGAGGAAAGGTTTACATATATATTTTTCTACCCCAAGTAGACTCCAGAGAATTTTTCCTCACATAGACAGTAAATGTTGGAGGTGTGAAGGAGAAGAAAGAGGCAATTGGAAACATATTTTCTGGGAGTGCGATGAGTTGGCAGACTTTAAGGATTCCCTACTGGATGCACTGTTGGAAGTGCTGGGTGGGCAGATTGGTCTGATGAGGGAGATGAATTGTCTGAGCTACGATACAGAATCGGAGCTGCCTAGACATAGTAAGACCCTGCTGTGTCTAATAATGGTGACTGCCAAAAAAACAATTACTAGAAAATGGAAATCAAAATCTAAACTAACTGTACCGGAAGTAGTGAACATACCGAAGTAGTGAATATAGTAACAGAGATAAAACAACTGGAAGGGAGATGTTTAGAAAAGGATAGGAGCAAACTACTTAGGAAAAAAATGGGAATTGTGGGAACGTGCATATAAGGGAGGAATGAGGCCTAAATGTCAGCAGGACTTAAACGAGCTTTGTAATGTTTGAGTGAGAAATATTGGGTAGATTATAAGTGATGTATAATGTTTGCAACTTGGAGTGTGCTAGTATGGTTTGTGATGTAAAATGCTTGTGACTAGGACTGTGTCGGCATGGTTTGTTTTCATTTATACAAATGTATGACTGCATATGCAGTAAGTGATGATTTAATAAAAATGTTTGTTTAAAATAAAAAAAGGCAAAAAGCAGGAAATGAATAATTTATGTAATATTGCTTAGGTTATATGATATATAGGAATATATGTGAAGTATAATGTTTATTTTAATACAGTTTGATTACCTTTATATGAATGTTAATGTGCCTGTATCACAAGTGATAATTCAATAAAGGTGTCTGAAAAAAGACCATTACAATGTATTTTTAAAATTTCACCCTATGTCATCCCTTAATTTAGCCACTTATAAACAAATAAATGTAAACAAATAAGCACATACCACACACAGAGATACATGCATAGAAACCAGTAAAAGGATGGTTGGCAACCTGAATCAAGCACTGCTATTTAAAGCCAATGAAGGTGGGGCTACATACATAAAAAATTGAATCTGCATCTATATTTACAAGTAATCTTTCTTCCCTTTAAAAGCAAGAGAAAGGCAACAGTGATGTGGAATATACATCTTAAATGCTCACAAAGCTGCAATAAATCCAAGAATGTTAAAAAAAAAAAAAAAAAAAAAAAAAACACTAAGCAAACCAATCAATTTTGTTCAAATTTCAAGCAGAAGCTACACAAAGTGCAGTAGAATTTATACATTTTTTTTTAATGAATTACAGAAGCTGTGGGGAAGCTGCTCTGATGCATAGCTTATTTTGTCATGAAACTTCACTGCCTTGTTATCCCACAGTGACCATTAATTACATGCTGCTGAAATCACTCACAGTGCTAGTTATTTAGCTACATTTTTTTTAAATCAAAATGGTTTTGAATAAAGAAGTTTCAACTAGTAAGTGCAACAACATATGTGATTTGAGAATGGTTGTCATGGCGAAGTACAAGCAATAACCCACGCCTGGGTGTGGGTAATGCTGGATTTATCCACGGTTGGTGTGGTTTGGTCGTGAGGGTGAAGCCCGAGTGGCCAGACAAAGACAACCGTGGGTAAATCCAGCATTACCCACATGCAGGCGTGGGTTATTGCTATTATACGACGACATTATTTAAGAAAAAAATACTTACTTTTCTTAAATAATGGCGTTGTATAATGCCTCCGTGCTGCCTTTCTGCAGCTGTCTGGTACTCTGCTGCAGTTCTAACGTACTCCGCATGCGTATGCTTACGCAGTACATCACAGATGTTGGTGGAAGCAATGGAGAAAGCAAGATCTCTGTTGCTTTTTACAAAGTGTCTCACTATGTTAAAGGAGTTTAACATAGCGAGACAGCTTTAAAAAAAGCAACTGAGAATATCTGTTGCTTTTTTTTTTTTTTTTTTTTTAAAGATGTCTCGCTATGTTAGACTCCTTTAACATAGCGAGACAGTTTCTAAAAAGCAATGGAGATCTTGCGTTTGCTGTAAAAAAGACTTGTACTAATGGAAAAAGTCCGGGCGACTGGACCTTTTTCCATTAGTATAAGTCTTTGATTTACAATGTGCACGCTGACCGATCAGCGTGCACGTTTTGGAATATTAATGGGGGGTTGTTGTATAATTTTTAATTGCTTATTAGAACATCTAACTTCATAAATTCCAGACAGCTAAAAAATCCATCAAGTTACCATATTTCTCAGGAATATATGGGATGGTACGAAGCGAGCTTTGAAAAACTCTGAGATAAAACTGTCACGAAGTGCAAAAGATCCACAAATATGTATCCGAAGTTTGTTTTTGGAAACAATAAATTCGTGGAATTTTACATATTTTTGGATCTTTTGCACTTCGTGACAGTTTTATCTCAGAGTTTTTCGAAGCTCGCTTCGCACCATCCCATATATTCCTGAGTGATTTATTTACCATTTATTGGGACAGCTGCGTTTACCAGATTTAACAGTGGTACACCTTTATTTTGCTTTAAGTTACCATATTTGTTAATACTTTTTTTGGCCTCAAAAGTCCTTTGCTGGCATCAGGCCACCTGTTTTTTTTTTTTTTCCAGAAACAATTGCAATTTTCATTTGACAAAATCAAGTTATGGCCTCACATTCCAAATATTCATATCTCTGGATCAATAAGGGTTACTAAAGAAAGATAAATTACAAACTGTTCTGCACAAATAAATCTTTTAAGTGGTAACATTTATTTGATTTTAGGTAACATAATTTCATAAACCATAATAAACACAGTAAATATTGTCATATTCTGTAAACGACTTACAGTGTGAAACACCTGTATCACAAAACCTTAACGTGAAATAAACTGCAGACTTTAAGCACAGCGGCAAACATTGCACCTACTACACCAAAATTGGTCCAGAACAAAGTAGTTTCCAGTCTATGAGGTGTGTTAATCTGTATGAACGAACAATGGTATTCCGTACAACAACTGAATGCACTTTCACAGCTGGATATTCCTGAGCAGGCTACAGAAGCTACCACACCCTTACTGGTTATTCCTGCTACAAAAATAAAATCAAATGGTTAACCATTCAAGAGAGACCCTATATGTACACTTAGACAACCACATTTCACTGACTGAACAGTGCAACAAACACATGCAAGAGCTTCACGTACAGTAGTCTATGAGCTCTTAATTAAATGTGCCATATTTGTTATAACAGAGGTTCAATTTCAAAAAGGATATGTCTAACACTCTGAAACAAACAAAAAAATGAATATAAGGAAGTATTTCAAATCTCCTCCCAACACACATTTGCAGCGCCGTAGTCCACTTTGAAAAGGTGCATCTATGACAAATGTTCTCGTGGCTCATTAATCAAGGCAAAATCAAAAGAAACTTCTAGATCCTACAAAATAAGGCATCCAATACTAAATTACATCTACTACAGAAAAGAACAACATTCTCATAACAAAACATACTGCGCTATAACCGTCAGTCCAATGATAAGAAGACATTTGCAGAATCTAAACCTGTTTTAAGCATATACATTGTACCATCAGAAAGACTGCATGATACAGCCTGCAGTAGAAACATAAGGTCTGCATTAGACCAGGGACAGGTTACCACAGTGATGGTCTTACGTTAGAAATAGCCGTCACTAAAGAGCAAATCGAGACTAATGCAGACATGCTGCCAGTAATCGCTACTTGACGTTCTGCTCATTAACTTGAAACATTATTGCCTCCTGTATATCTGCACAAAGCCCAAAACGCAAAGTTTCTGTATAAGGGATTTAGGACCATGGTGCTGACAGACCCTCATCCTCAGAATAGCAAGAAAACTAGGATGATGACACAATGACCACCACTCAGAAAGTTGTGTACACTTACCATAAATGTAGATGTTCAAGTGTATTCACTGTTGCAGTCACCACACTTGGGTTATCTGCCTGCAGGTAGCCCTCAATCGGCCCGAATACCAAGAGTCTTAGGATTTGTGCGTTGGATGCTGTCACTTTTTCCATGATGTCAGGGGTATAAAACAGGCAGCCGATGACATTACATCAGTTTTTCTTGCCCCAAATGTCAGGAGCCCCCAAATAGGAAGCTAGTATATGGTGGGGAATACCACCAGTAAAAAGTAAATACCAATGCCATTAGAAATGGCCATAGAGGGGACAGGTAGAAAGACAGAGAAAGCCAGGGGGCTGGAGGGAGGGAAACCAGGACTACAACAGTTAATACACTCGAACATCTACATTTATGGTAAGTGTACACAACTGTACTATGTTCTTCGTGTTTCACTGTTGCAGTCATCACACTTGGGATGACTCCCAAAGCTGAGGAAGGGTGGAGGCATTCAAGAAGTGTTAGGGCTGGCTAGTAGGCCTTGCAAGACTGCTGTAGCAAATCCAGCTCTGGATTAAAAAAAGATTGGTAAGTGGTAATGCTTGGTGAAGGTGTGTACAAAACTCCATGTTGCAGCTTCCAGAATGTCCCTGGTAGGGACTCCCCTGAGAAATGCTGTAGAGGTGGAAGTAGCCCTAGTGGAATGTGGTCTGATCCCCTGTGGGGTAGGTTTTCCATGGTGCTTACAGCAAAAATGGATGCTGTGTGCTATCCATTTGGAAATAGTTTGCTTTGAAATAGCCTTACCCTCTGCCCATGTAGCAAAGCTGACTAGCAGCTGGTCAGACCTTCTGAAAGGTTTAGTCCTGTCAAGGTAGAACCTGAGCTGTCTGTGCACGTCCAAGGAGTGCAGGATCCTTTCCCCTTTATTCTGAGGGTTAGGGAAGAAGGCTGGCAAATGGATGGATTGGTTTAGAGCAACACTGGACACCACCTTAGGTATAAAGGACGGGTTAATCCTGAGGAAAGCTCTGTCAGCATGGAAAATAATGAAGGGTTCCACAGCCATTAGTGCCTGTAACTCAAACAATCTTCTTGCTGAAGTTATGGCTAAAAGCAAGGCTGTTTCCAAGAGAAGAATTTTGACTCTGCTGAAGCTGCAGGTTCAAAAGGGGGAAGCGTGAGCTTTTCCAGTACAAAGTTAAGGTCCCAGGTAGGGGTGGGTGCTCTCCTTGGGGGCCTTAAGTTGTTAGCCCCTCTCAGGAACTGTTTGATGACAGGGTGAGAAAATAGAAGTGGCTCAGTATTTTAATGAGCTGAGATGGCAGAGGCATGAATCTTAATAGAGAAGAAGGACAGGCATCTGTGGAGTAGCTCTGCTAGGTAATCCATGATTAGAGGTAAGGAGAGAACTGCTGTGTCCTTCCCTTAAGACTGATTCCAAGAACAATATATTTTCCACTTTTCAGCATAGGATTTCCTAGTACTAGGCCTTCTGGCTTCAAGAATGACGTCCAGCACCTGTTTGCTGAGGGTTTCTGGTGGTGTATTCAAGGGATAAACCAGGCTGCAAGGTTTAGGGATTGCAATTGTAGATGCAAAATCTGTCCCTCCTGCTGAAACAGCAGGGTAGGAGTCTGGTGAAGGTGCCAGGGTGGCACTGTTGTCAGACTGCGCAAGAGTGGGTGTCAGTGCTGCCGTGGCCAGTCTGGGGCAATAAGAACTGCCCTTGGCCAGTCCTGTTTTATCCTGTTTTATCTTGAGTAGTACTTCTGAGAGAAGGGGGAAAAGGCATAAATTGAGAGGTTTTCCCATTGAAAGGATAGGGCATCCACCTTCCAGGCCCTGCTGTGAGTGTTCCTGGTGCAAATTTGCTCAACTGGTGGTTCTTGGGGGAGGCCACAGGTCCACCTCTGGTGTCCCCCACCTCTGGATCAAAAGGTTGAAGGTGTTGGGCTCCAATTTCCACTCGTGTGGGTCTAGGAGATTTCTGCTTAAGTCGTCTGCCAGTGAATTTTGTTTGCCTGGCAGGAATTGAGCTTGCAGATGCACTTTGTTGTTCCACAGGGCCATGGCTAACCTGCAGAGTAGGTAAGAATGGGTCCCCCCCCCGCTTGTTTATGTACCACATAACTGTGGTGGTGTCTGTTTTTATAAGCAGTTGTCCTGGAAGGATTAGGCATTTGAAGGTTGTCAAAGCATTCTGTACAGCTAGCATCTATTTTTGATTGATGTGCAGGAGAATCTGGGCTGGGATCCAGTGGCCCTGAATGCGTTTGCTTGCCATGTGTGCCCCCATGCATAGTCCGCTGAATCTGATGTCAGGGTTTGGAGGGCACGGGGTTGAGTGAAAAGCAGTCCCTTGTTGTGGTTGTATGCTTCTGCCCACCAAAAGAACTCTGCCCTTAGACAAGGTATGATTGGAATGACTGTTTCCAGGTCCTGAGAATGCTGGCACCAAAGACTTTTTAAGTACCATTGAAGTTTCCTCATATGCAGTCTTGCATATGGAATTAGCAGAATACATGAGGCCATGAACCCTAGGGTTTGCAGTATTTTTCTTGCAGATAGCTGGGTTCTGGTGGCTATTTGTTTGCAGTAGTTTGTCAGATAGACCTGTTTTTCTTAAGTGAGAAAAGCCATCTGGGAAGTTGTGTCCAAGCTTGCTCCCAGGAATACAATCTTTTGATTGGGCACCAGTTGTGATTTCTTTTCGTTGATGGTGTACCCCAATGAAGTAAGAAGGCTTTTTACAAATGCCAGGTACTGAAGTAGCAATTCCCGACTGTCCAGCGGAATCAGGCAGTCGTCCAAGTATGGGAAAATTTGAATATTTCTCTGCCTGTATTATGCAATGGCTGCAGCCAGGCACTTTGTGAATACTCTAGACGCAGAAGATAAGTCAAAGGGAAGTGCAGAGAAATGATAGTGCATAGAGCCTACCCTTAAGTGTAGATATTGTCTGCATGACTCCCTTATGGGGATGTCCAGATAAGCTTCTTTTAAATCTAGAATGACTAACCAGGCATCATTGGCTAGCATAGGGAGAAGCTGTTGTAGGGTAAGCATCTTGAATTTTGGGACCACCAGAAAGGTGTTGAAACTGGACAGATCCAGGACTGGGCACCAAAAGGCCTCTTTTCTGGCCACCAGGAAAAGTCTGGAGTAGAAAACCTGCCCCCTTTGTTCTACTGGAACAGGGTGAATAGCTCTGATATTGAGCAGGGAAAGTACTTGCTTTTGAGCCTCTGCCCACTGGTTTGGAGGAAGGTCTAGAAACCCGCTTGGGGTTGGCAGTATATGGAAGTAGAATCTGTACCCCTGGGATACAATGTTTAGGACCCATCTGTCCCGAGTAATAGACATCCATTTTTTTTTTTTTTTTGCATGAAGGGCAAGTTTTCCTCCTAGGGGCACAAGTAATTGGGCAGGGCTGGGAAGGATAACTGAAAAGTCATTGTGAACTTTTTCCATAAGAGGGCGGCTTACCACTTCCTGTTTTGGAGGTGGGGGCACTCCATTGTTTAGATCTCTGCATAGCATGAGACTGTAGTCTGGGTGGCCTATTTCCCCTGGATTTGGTCTGAGAAGGCCTGGA
The DNA here is from genome assembly GCF_019279795.1 of Protopterus annectens. Lineage (NCBI taxonomy): Eukaryota > Metazoa > Chordata > Ceratodontiformes > Protopteridae > Protopterus > Protopterus annectens. The sequence continues at coordinate 1,288,130,751 of NC_056741.1, read as the reverse complement.
AGGGGCTGGAAAGGACCAGTTTTTAGGAGGCCAATGCCTACTGAATCTAGGTGGTTGCACTTGTAAGAATTCTTTAACAGTTTGCATAAATTTAGCTTTTTCTTCCATCTTTTTAAGAATCTCTTCTGCTTTGATGCCAAATAAACAGTCCTTGTTTAAAGGAGCGTCTAGTAATTTGGATTTGACATGACCTGGCAAGGTTTGTTCCTTCAGCCAAGCATGCCTTCTCAGTACAGACCCAGTGACTGCAGCCCTGCAAGATGCTTCTAAGGCATCAAAGCCACAATGCAAAGTATGCTTACTAACTTGGTTTGCAGAATGCATTAGCTCTTGTAAATCTTTATTTTCTGCACAATCTGGGAGTAACACCATTCTTTTGTCTAATTAGTTCCGTAATATGCTGCTGGTACTTCAACATGTGAAACTGGCAATTCAATGCCCTGATAGCAAGAGTTGCAGAGGTATATACCTTCTTACCCCATCTGTCTAAAGCTCTGGAATCCCTGTCTGCAGGGGTAGGATTTTTGGCTGTAGTAGCCTTAAAACCTTTAGGTCCCTGGGAAATGGTTTCTAAATCCGCAGTAGGATTCTTGAAGAGAAATTTGTGGGAATCAAGTACTCTGTAGTACCTGTCAGGTTTCCTAGGGGCTGGGGGTAAAGTATCTGGAGTAAGATTGGATTCCATAAAAACATCATCTACAACATCCAAGACAGGGGGTATAGCTTGACGCCTGTGCTGAGGCAACTCTAAAAATTCTCAGAGTCTCTTTTTGGAGTGAGGGTAGTCCTGGCATTCCCAGCGGAAATGCTCTCTTAAATTATGCAAGGTTTCACCAAAAGAAAAATCCTCTGGAGGGGAGGTAGATTGGATTCCTCTGCATCTAAATCCTCATAGGTTGAGAAGGGCATGTCCTGATAATCAGAAAGGTCAGAGTCATCAGACTCCTGGTCTGTTTAATCAGGATGAAACTCAATTCTTTGTCTCTTAGCAGAGACGGCTGGCTTCCCCTAATTAGGGTAATAAGGTCTTCAGCCATTCTAAGCATTTTTGGCATTGGAGCTTGAGCATGCACTTTGGTCGTCGGTTTTCTAGGCGTAGTGCATACTCTGGGCCTCAGAAACTCGGTAGTTTTAGCTAAAAACAGAGTCAGTTTAACTCTAACATTGGTAGGTCGAATACAGCCTTACATCCTGCACAGCGGCTCCGGACCCAACCAAGTTAGAGACATCCGCAGGCTCCACAGGCGAAGAAGCATCTTGTGGCATACCGGACTCCGAATGGGTCTCAGCAGAGGCCTGCGAATGTGTAGAAGTGGGCATCAGGGGGCTGCAAAGGAGACTCACTGAGTACCGATGGATTGGTGACTAGCTTAACAGAAGTGTTGTCGGCAGTTTTGGACCTATGCGGTCCGTCTCTGACTTTATCTTTACATTTTTTCAGAAGAAGGGTAGTCGGATGGCTTATCGAAGCCATTTCGGAATACAGAGAACGAGAGAAAAAAGAATTTAGCGACAAAGATAGCCCGACGAATGGTTCGGGCATTAAACAAGGCACAAAACCGACAGCAAGGGACATTGTGGTCTGGGTCAAAACAGGTGACGCAGTAACAATGAAAATCTCTGTGAGGTATTTGCTTTCCACAGGCAAGACAATTGTTAACCTTTTCTGACATCAGTTAGAACAAGAAAAAAGGATCTCCAACAGGGTAGTTAGTTTTAGAAGACTTCAGGATTACAAACTCGAAAATGAAAAATTTCAGGTAGCGGCCGACCGGCACTTGCTAACTGCTTCTGCTTTGGGCTCCTCCTCGGCAGGAAAGACTGATGTAATGGCATCAGCTGCCTGTTTTATACTCCTGACGACCTGACGTCATGGAAGAAGTGACCGCATCCGACGCAGAAATCCGAAGACTCTGGTATTCAGGCCGACTGAGGGCTACCTGCAGGCAGATAACCCAAGTATGATGACTGCAACAGTGAAACACGAAGAACATCAATAGATGGTACAGTTTTGCAAATGCAAGCAGAACTTTCTACAAGGAGGATGCTCATCACATAAAATGCTGCTCTTTTCCAGCAGTGACTGTCTAGCATTACATACAAATGCTTTCAGAATGCTAAACCTTAATAACAGCCAGCATCTAGAGTAATGACATGTGAAAAAACAACATGTGAAAAAACATTCTGCATACACTATGAACAGCAGCCTACACACAGTCCTTAGTAGTATAGCATCAAATAAAACAAAACAAAACTATTTTACTACTATGAGCAACACATTAAGCAAGATCTACATAGCCAACCAAACTCTTATTCTCAGCCAAGATTTTTAAGTCTTGAAATTCTACAAGTATTGTGTCCGTTTCTGACACACACACAAAGACACACAGACACAGACATACATAGTCAAAGATAATAGGTAGGTAGTTCAGCACATGCCAAGCAAGATCTCAAGATCTCCTTCAATCTATAGTACTAATAGATAATCACTTAAATCAGCAGATCTTAAAGAGGAAAGGTATTGCAGCAGCAACTGTGAGGTAATTATTTAATCACAGCCTGGCAAGCTTTCCTAGTTATTTTCAGAGTTGACAACCTTACCCACACCAGTATCAAAGAAGTCCAACCCACAAAGTGTGTGTGGGGGGTCAAATACCTCAAGCCCACTTTACATCCTTCCAACTTTAAGATGCTACAGCAGCCCCAGAAAGTATATATGTGTGTGTGGGTTTGGTACACCCATCAAAAAAATAAATCTTCAAGGAGTGGCCAACTTAACTGTAAACCATAATATCGGGGTAATATCCTACTTATGTCTTCATTCCAGTGGAGAGTTATTAGCAATAATAGATTCCATATGAAAGTCTTAGCAGGTACAATGCCAAGTGCATCAGTCAGTCACTCATTTACAGGCAGCACTGTCAACAGGGCGTTCCGTTCTCCCACGTCCCTTAGCCTGGACAGGAAACAATGACTCTAGCAAATTACTGTTTATTCATAATTATGAAATTCAATGACTACACCAAGAAACAAGAAGCAACTATGAAATAAAAAGAAGTTATGTACTTACCATAACTTGGTATCTGTGTTGTCCAATTTCATTATGCATCACAAATGGGTCTTTGGATTCATCCTTGGATCCGACTCAGCCGTTTCTTCCACACTCATGATCCAAGCCTCAAGCTCTTCCCTCTCCCATGATGCCTCACTCCTCTTCAAACATTCAGATTGAGTTTGCTGCCCCTTCCTAAAGATGGTCATATCAACAGTACAAGAGATACAAAGTAAGTGACCAACTGGAGCCCAAACTAGGAACCAGTGAGTTCCTTTATCTTCTAAATCACTCTCAGCTGTACAAGAAAGGGGGGAGGAGGATGGGATGTGATGCATAATGAAATTGGAAACAAAGATACCAAGTTATGATAAGTACATAACTTCTAATCTCATGTTGTCCATTTCATTATGCATCACAAATGGGTCAGAGTCCCCAGCTACCTAAAGCCTGGGTAAGTCCCCGAAGTACCAATGTAAGATCCCAAATGAGAAAATGGTCTTGAGGTCTGAGATGTAAAACCCCTTCCAAAAAAGCCTGACACAGCTTAGAAGTGGAAACAATAGAGGGAAAACAAACTCCCTTCCCTACCTGGAAATTCATGGTGACCGCAAGTTGCATTTTTATGGTAGAAAAACTAGCTCCATTCTGGAAAAGCGAGCTTAGGAATACAAGGATGTCCAGGACTGAAGCCGAAAAGGGGTCAATATCCCTCTGTGAAGCACAGATGGAAAACCTCTTCCATTTGCTACAATATACTTTGTTGGTGGAGGGCTTCTGAGAAGCAAGAATACTTTCGCGGACCGGAAAAGCTAGCCTGGACTTCTCCACTTCCACTGATTTTGTTGAAACCAAGCTGTTAGTTTGAGGGACTGAAGATGGGAAATCAGATCCTACCTGGTATCCAGTATCCATGGAGGGTATTTGCTGTGAGACCACAGGAAGGGGAATAAAACCAGAGGAGGCCAGTTAAGGGACAATGAGGATTAGATTGGTCTTCAACTTGCTGGATTTCTGTAGAAATGTGGGTATCAGGGGAATCAGAGGATAAGCATAGAGGAGACCCGGGGGCCAATTGTGGACTAGAGCAGTCCCTGGTGACTCCCCCAAAGGGGAGATCAGAGCGAAGTATTTAGTGCACTTGTTGTTCAGAGTAGAAGCAAAGAGGTCGCAGCAAGGCTGGCCCCAACGGCTGAAAGTTTGATTCGCTACAGACTGGTTCAGGAACCACTCATGATGACTAAGATCAATCAATCTGCTCAGTCTGTCTGCCAGAAGGCTGGATTCCCATGGGATATGCATTGTAATGAGAAAGTGATTTGAAGAGATTGCCCATTCTCAAACCCTCATGGCCTCTCTGCACAATGGGTAAAAATGGGTTCCCCCTGCTCGTTGATGTACCAAACCACCGACATATTGTCTATCAGAACTGCAACTGTCCCCACAGGAAGGCAGTCCTGAAAGGCTTGCAATGTGAGAAGAACCACCTTTATCTCCGGTAAATTTATGTGCAATTTGGTCTCTGTGGTGGACCACCTGCCTTGGACTATCTTTCTCTAAAAATACCCCCTACCCCCACCCCAAGAGGGAGGAGTCAGTGGTCACCATGACCGAAGGAGAGGGAAGAACAAAGTGTCTGCCATGATGGAGGTTATCTGTAAGCATCTACCATCATGGAGGATGCCTGCAAATCAAAGCAAGTCTGACTGGGGCTGATAATGGATGGACCTGAACAGACCATTGTACCACTACAGTCCACTGGAGGACTCTCATCAAAAACCTGGATAGGGGCACTAGAAGAATGGCAGCAAACATGGAACCTAGGGCCATTAGGACCTGCTGAGCTGGGGGAGTTGGGGTGTCTAGTAGACAGTGAACCCACTGTCTCGATCATACTCTCTGGAGGGCTAAGACTACTATCTTTGTGACTGCGTTCAATTGCATCCCTATGAAATCTATATCCTGTATGGGGGTTATCTTGGATTTCGCCATGTTCGCTGTGATTCCCAGATGATGGAAGAGGTGCAGCATAACCTGAATTGCCTGGAATAGTTGATGCCTTGTGTGTGCCATTAGGAGCCAATCGTCCAAGTAAGGGAACACCTGGAATCCTTGCAGACAGAGATGAGCTGCAATTACTGTCATGCACGTGGTGAACATGCGGGGGTGGGGGGGGTGGGGCAGCGGTCTGAACTGGTAGTGACTGGCCCTCAGCCTGAAGCACAGATATCTCCTGGGGCACCTGTTTATTTTGATGTGATAGTACGTGTCCTGGAGCTCTGCAGAGCACATTCAGTTGTCCTTGAACAGAAGCGGCAGACTGGACTGCACCATAACCATGCGGAACTTCGACTGCTTTGCTCAGATCCAACATGGGTCGAAGGTCCCCTGTGTTCTTTGGCACCAAAAAGTAGTAAGAAAGTATGAGTAAGTTCCATATCCTAGTTGTTCAGTTGGAACCCTCTGGATGACTCTTTTCTCTAGAAGTTTTTGAACTTCTCGAAGGGCACTCTCCCTCTGACTGGGTGGCACATCGGGGGGGGATGTTCTTCGGAACTGGGAGGAGGAGGAAGTGAAAAAGGAATATAGTAACCTCTGGAAATTATATCCAATACCCAGGTGTCATTTCTTATGTTTGTCCAGGCTTCTAGGTGCAATGAAAGTCTGACCCCCCCCCCCCAACTGCCTCCAGAGTAAGACAGCCGGGCAGCGTTTCAGGAGCGCTGAAAGAGCCTGCCAGAGAAAGGTTCCCTGAAGCCTTGGCTTTGAGGACCCCCTTTTCCTCTGGGGTGGCATCTACTATTGAAGCCTCTCCCCTCTGCCTCTAGAAAAGGATTTGTCTTGTGAATCAGGAAAAGGCCCTTGGGATTTATGGAACCACGTCTTCTTCCCACACCGTTGGTTCCTGGAGAAGGTCCGGGGGGGGGGGGCCTTGATCCTTATGGCAGATTAGGTCTTGCCTTTCAGTTCACTGTAGGTAAGAGTCTTTAACTGACGGCCCAAACAAGGAGGAGCCGTCAAAGGGGGTGTTAATGACTGATGACTTAAAGGGGTCCGCAAACCTGCACAGTCTCATCCAGGCAGGACTGAGGGCTATGCCTGAACCAGGCATTCATGAGGTGCCTTCTGCTGCATGGGAGATTAATCTCATCAAGAGTTAGCAACTGAGGCCATAGAAGTCAGCTGGGGGTAAACTTTTTGAGATTTTCCTCAGACAGTAACAGCATCAGAGAGGTCGAGATTTCCTTAACTAGGGCTTTCTGAAGGAACATAAAGTGTGCCAGGTAATCCAGTGCTCTCAGCAAAAAGGTTGCTGAGGCATACACACACTTCCCATGCCTGTCCAAAGCCCAAGACTCCTTGTTCAGGGGGTGAACAGTAGAGCTCTGTTCGGAGAGCTCCTTTTTGGTGGCTGCCAACACCACAATGGCATTAACTGGGACATCTTTACTCCAACAGAGGCAATCCTTAAGGGGACAGAGATATTTGTCTGCACACTTAGGGACTGGCTCCATGGTGTCAGCCTCCTTCCAAGCCCAGCAGGCGATAAGATCAATGAGCTGGTCCAATGGGGGGATGCAGGTGGCAGGAATCACCCACAATGTAAATGGTCCTGTCCCGAACGCCTCCAGGAACACTGACTCCTCCAAGGAAGGGGGATGGGAAGACCATCCCACCCTTCTGTTTCAGAATTTCCAAGTTATCCCTGAAGGAAATATCACTGGGTGGAGATTGGGGGAGCCTTCCCCTTCATCGCAATCAGTTTCATCTTGTCAATGACTCCAAAGGGGAGTCCAGGTGCTTCCTCTTGCACCAGCACTTCCGAGGAATCTCCTCCATGTGGTACTCGGGAAGGACTCTGAAGACAGGGAGACACCTTGCTGAGGAGAAGGCTGGAGGCCCTCTGGGCGGGGCTGACCATGGATGGGGCAGATGGGAGCACAGCCTTGTTCTGCAGGGGATTAGGTAGAGTCTGGTGGAAGAGAGACTGTCTCGTGGTGTACAGAAAGCCCTCTCTGCCACCTAGAATGCAGACGATGCCTGAAGAACCTGGCCCCAATCCCAGAGGCCAACGCCAGCAAGGGGTAGAAGAACGAGGTCATCCCAGATCGGAGGAGGAGGCTGCGGTATTGGGGTTGAAGTTCTCACAGATCCAACATGGGTCATTGAAAGCAAAATCCCCCAGCTGTAGCTGATCTTTCAGAAAACTCTTCATCATCTGAGCCATATCCAAGTGGGACAGCTGACAGGATCTAAAGGAAATGGAAGAATGGGTCGACCGAACCAGTGACATGCTGGGCCGGACAGTCTGAACCGGTGAGGGAGATTTACTCCGAGATCTCATATCCACAGTCCTGTCTGACCCAGAGTCTGCTCCTGAGAACAAGAGCTGTGGATCTGAATGTTATCCACCAGCACCGTCTGGCTGCTTGTCCCAGAGGTCTTAGGGTCTGGCAGAGAGGATGGTTTGGTCGATGCCATCTCCCCTCGATCAGAGGGGCCTCTCAGATCTGGAGAGAAGCACGAGCAGGAGGGTTCAAAAGATGATGAATCTGAAAGCCTCTTGCACTTCTCTAGATCAGAAGTCGATGTCCCCAGAGAAACAGAGGGGAAATGCTTCTTCTGAACTGGGGTCTGGGCTCCCAAAGCTGGAAGAAGCCCACTCAAAATGAATTTATTTCGCCTGTCAGTGAGGGCCCAGGGGATTGAAGGCCAAGCAAATCTCACAAAACATCTCCAACTGCCCCCACACCCAAGCAATAAACACACCTCTTTCTGGGCATCTGATCGAGGGATACCCAGAAGAGGCACACCTCTTAAAGCCAGAGGGTTTGTCTGGCATGCTGGCAGTAACACACACACAGAGACACACACACACAAACTATAAGAATAATCTACAGCTAAAAAATACAGGGAAAGATTTTTGTACTTAAATAGAAAGAGAAAGAGAAACAGGGAAAAGATGGAAAGACAGAAGGTGGGAAAGAGCCTTGATGCCAGCCAAAACTCAAAGGGCAGGAAAAATACCTTAATGGGGAGGGAAGATTAACTCGATAGGAATGTAACTACCAAGAAGAAAAATTAAGAAAATCTTACGGAAAATTTTACACATCTGACAGGAGGCTCAGAATTACATTTCGACTGGAAGGTGGCAAAGGAGATCTGAGGGTTTGAACAGGAGTGAAGCATCACGGAAGAGGGAGGAGTTTGAGGCTCAGATCATATGTCTGGAAGAAATGTCAGATCCAAGGATGGATCCAAACACCCATTCGTGAAGCATAATGAAATGGACAACATAGGATCTATGAATTAAAAACTACTATACTACTGTTCAGGGGAGTGGAGAAAAGTACAGCTGTAAAAGGAACCTGCCATAAATGTAAATATTCCAAGTACATTCACTGTTGCAATCCTCACTTGAGGGATAACCTGCCTGTAGGTAGCCCAAAGGACAGACAGACTTAGGAGCCAGACCTTTTCCCCCCGACATAATCAAACTTCTTCCCACTGCAACAGAAAGAAGTTGGCAGTATAAGAGTGGTACACGTTGACATCATTGCTAGATCGTTCTTGGCCTGGCAGTGCTAGGAGCTTAGCTCATGTGCCTGAACATGAGTGGATCAGGAGAGAGTAATCCCACAGTTAACAAGTACATCCCAGAGATCCCCAACTTCCTTCTCTGGGAAGTGTAGCAAGATCAAGGAAGAGAGGGGGGCTGGTACAGAGATGACAGGGAAGGTAAGGGATAGAGTGGTATTCACCCCAACATTAACATATCAACAAGGAAAGGAATGAGAGAAGGAAAGAGGGGAACATGGACTAACAGTGAATGAACTCTAGCATCTACACTTATGATAGGTTCTGACTACAACTGTACTATGTTCAATGTACAAGCAGTCCTCATCTGTGGCACAAGTCCCACAGTACAAGAATAGTGGTTGCTTAGTTGGATGAAAACATACTCGAGACAAAACCTTGCAGACTGCCAGAGGCAGGTCCTATTCTTGCTCTAAATGCTACACTTAGGTTACAGTACTTGGGAGAACATATCCATGCAGCTATTTCTAAAATGGACTAGGTACTAACCCCACTGGGGAATGCTGCAGTGGTTGTTGTCTCACTAGTACAACAGGTTCTCACATTTCCTGGGATAGATTTCCCACAAACAGAGAATCAGTCTCAAATACAGTGTCCAAACCATTTTGAAAGTGGTTGTTTTTCGAATAGTTCTCCTTCCCTATCCTTAGCAAAGGGAAAATAGTTGGTCTCGACTTTCTAAATCCTTTTTTCTGTCCTGATAAAAATCTCATCTAAAGAGACTGCAGTGTTCTTTCCCCTTTGTTCTGAGGTTTAAGAAAAATGCATAAAAGTGACCTGACTGACTTAAAAGACAAGTCACTTCCAACTTTTGGCATGAAACAAGAACTGATTCAAAAGGTTACCCCTATCCTGGTGAAAGATGAGAAAGGATTCCACATATCAGTGCTTGTAATTTTAAACCTTGTAGCTGATGTCAGAACCACCAAGAACAGTATCTTCCAAGATAAGCACTTTAAGAGTGCTGACACATTTGGTTAAAAAAGGGGGGTCAGGGTTAGTTTTTTTTTTTTTTTCTTTTTTTAATTTACTTGAGCTCCCATGGTGGGAAAGATTTCCTTTTTCTGTGGACTAAGGTGTAAACCACCTTTTAAAATCTGTTTCACTGATGATCATGTCTATATTAAGGCCAGATGAGACAGCAGAAAAAGGAACCTTTAAGGAAGTATAGTATATGCCCATCTTTAAAAGTCTTTCAGTTAGTTTAGGACCACTACAACCTGAGCAGTGTTTGTGTCTTAGTCCCTTGAAAAGCATCACAGGGGAAAAAAATGTATGTTGCCAAGTACTATTTCTTATTATATGGTTAACCACCCTCCCTCATAACAATGAGCAC